>NW_027226187.1:0-20366 GCF_022539635.2 Chironomus tepperi | reverse complement strand
TAACCGCCTTCGTTCGATTACGTATTACAAGGTTAAATGCTGCTACAGCCTTATCAAGAAATTACGCAGCACCTAGAGCAGTGCTACGTCGGTGTATTAAGGGTAGGACGTGAAATTGTCTTGAAGGCTCCGTGAAGACTGATTTCGGCCCATTTTGAAAATGTGCCCACATAAGAAGACCGCTAAGGAATCAAAGGAATCCTCAATTGTGAAAGGAACCTGTCGATCAAAACATTATTGCACTGGAAATCAATTGGTAAGCATTAGCCGAAAACGATAACACTGGTTTTAGGCGACATCTATGTGATATCATGGAATCTCAATTCATCTGTACATTGTAGTAAGTTACTATGAAAAGACTACCGTACTAAGTAAGAATTACAGATCAAATTCAAATCCGGAAGAAGCTATATGGATGGCATTACTGCCTATGAAGCTACAAAATGAGACTTGTTAATCACTTTTGGATCACATTTGATTCGAAAAGTACAAGTTTTCATTTTCCTGCTTGAATTCGAACCCATGAGCTGCAGAACATCCCAATATAATTAGATCCAGTACAACCAATCCGCCACCGAGCCACTTCCGACTCATAAATTACTTTCACAGACGTCACTTATAAACAACTTCATATTTTGATTTGTTTGGTGATTTTTACACGCTTTTTATTAATTTTATGTCATGAAAAATCATTCAAGGAACAAATTGGCTTGAAATTGATGGAAGTCAAGTTAATTGATTCAAGTTGTCTTGCCATGAAAATTCATTTCGACTAGCTTCAAAATGTTAAAATAATTCAGCATAAATTACCGTCTTTAATTGTCAAAATGGCTATGAATAGCTGAGTTTTGAAGATATATAATTCATGCATCGTACATTTGTTAATTTCTCACAACCCATCATCAGCAACTTATCTCATTATGAAGCTCCTAGAACAGCTCATAATTTCCACATTTTAATCAATTTAAAAAAAATCATCCAGCATGTATAAGAAGGAATAAAGCAATCAAAAATGATAAATTACCAACTTTTTTCATCACCTTCATCTGTCATGATTGTTGATTGATTTAAAATTTATTAGAAAAAAAGGAAGTAAAATTTTAAATAGTTAATTATATCCTTGCATTAAATAAGAACAGTCGCAGTTTTTCCACATAATATTAAATTATTTTTAATTGGAAAAATCAGTGTGATTGCCTTTTGGAGTTTACGCTGCCGCTGTCGCGATGCTAATACACTTGAAAAGCATTGGAGTATGAAAATGTTATAAGCATGACAGTGTAAGTGGAGTGGAGTTAGATTCTGAAGAAGCTAAAGCAACATTTAAGTGGAAAAATCTAGATTCCATTCCAAAAATTGTCAAAAAATTCGATTTGAAACTAGAAATAACCGTCATTTTATTTTTGAAAATTAACGGTCGAAAAAAATTCAAATTTTTTATCGACTAAAAATTCGAATCTTAAAATTCCACAAAACAAAGAAATAGAATTTCAATAAGAAGCAGCCATAAATGAGTAGACCAACTCATTACCATAAAAACCAGCATCGTCACTCCAACAGTACTGTAAATATGACGCTAATTTATTCAGTAATTCTTATTATCTTAAGCGTTATTCAATTAAATCATAGCGTCAGCCTATCTAAGCATGACTTTTATTATATTATACATCATGTATACATTTTCCTCCATCGTCATCGTCGTCAGTGAGCTTTTTGCTGATGTTATACAATTTTTTCTGTCTAAAACAAAACGTCATTAAATTATGAAGGCACTCAGCTATTATCAATTTGTTATATTAAAGTAATAAAAAGAGGGAGACATGGATAGTAAGGAAGAAGAACAAAGTCCATAAATCTTTTGAGTCGCTGCAAAATTTACAATTTTTTGCTCCCCAAAAAGACAATAAAAGAAAAAGAAGAAAAATCACAGCCTTGGCTTTGATGAAGTCTTTCCCTTATGTTTTTTCGACACACTCGACAACCTTGAGACATTTTGAAACTATCTGCACAATTTTATACATCATAAAGACGTGCTGGAATTTCTTCTTCTTTTTTTGTCTCATTCAATTTACTTTTTTTCTTTTCTTTCAATTTAACTTTGCATTGCTGCGCGCATAGTTTAATGCATGTATGTTAGTTCTGTACATTGTCGAGATTTGTACAGAGAACAATTTATGATGATGATGAACATTTGTGATTGGTTTACGAAATTTTATGACATTTTTTTTCGATATTTTGTAATTTTAAGAGTGGATTTTGGGGGGTTGTATGGAAATGATGTCTGTGAGGTATTTAAGACTAGGACCTCAAGGACTAGAGTGGGGCTGGGGAATCTATTTGTGACATGACACACCTCATTCCTAAATCCGTTGTTCTTAAACACTTAAAAATGCAGCACATAGGGTTCAAAATCACTCTTCAAAAGGAAGATTGTCACCAACAATGTTCAAGTTTTCCAGCACATGATCCTGTCTAGACTCTCCTTCCACATCACATCATGCTGTGAACTTCAATTCTAAGCCTCATGAAGCCTCACAAAGCCTCATTAAAGTCATAAAAGTCACAAAAGTGATCAAAAATCTTTGATTTTACCAACTTTTTTAATGAAATTCGTGATCCTTTTATGCTTGTTATTTTAAAAAGTTAAAGATCAAAATTTGCATTATGTTCGGCAAATTGCTAAATTGCAAAAATTTCAATTACACAAAAAATTTAGCAACAGTCGTTAATGCCTATGTTTTAGAGATTAAAATTAATGCAAACAAAGAGGATTTGAAATAATCCATGTATTCAATCATGTATTAACAGTCTTGTTAATTGAAAGAGATTGGAGATGGAAATTAAGTCTCTAAATATATCTTTTAATTGAAATTGTTTGTAATTTTGTTGTTTTGGTGCTTGTTAATGGCTGTTTTTGTGTAATTTCAATAATTTTTGTGATGAAATAATGAATTTGGTCATTTGACTTTTTAATGTCGCATGATTAGATGCCGTAAGACACAAGACGAAGAAAAAGGAAAAAAAAATGAACTTGGATCAGCATGCCTTACGCATGGAGCCGGATTTGATGAATAATATCCCAAATAGACAAGGAACATCTTCATGATTATCCTCACAAAGTGGTAATACTCATTTAATGATACTTAATACTAGAGACTTAGCCAGAAAGGAGGAGACAGTTATAAACCGAATACCTCAACCAACTTCCTGTAGATGAATACGTCCCTGAATTTTAGTTAAGAGCATGCTCATTTGAATGACTATCCTGATTGTTTGTTAGAGAATCCGACCCCACACCAGAGTCAGACCAGCTTAAACAAACTATTTATCCACCAACGCAGTGTGTTTTTCAACAAAGGCAAAGCTCAACTTGAAATTCTATCTCATACTTCAAAAGAATTGCTTTTTCAAGCGAAACAGCATCACGATGACGTTGTAGATGCATTCATCATGACGTCTTGATGCTTTTTCATCATATAACAGTCATTTAAGTGCTCATGTCGTCATGACTCCTTTTCCGTCACATGATGCCACATGCCACATGATGACGGTCATTTGAAACCTTCAAGACGTAACATTGTATGCATCTACAACGTCATCGTCATGTTACATAACTCGGGTTCAAAGTTGCTAACTTCATTATCCTACAATGTAAAGTTCACAAGGAATAGAGAACAATTGAGCAAAAGTTTTGACTATTCCATAACTAATTTAGTCACTTGAAATTGAAATAAACTTATTTTACATTTACATCTACCATAAAACTTGACTACCATCCAACAAGGAACCATCTATGCCAAAAATATATATTTATTCAAATTGCTCTTAATCTTTTCCTGAGAACACAACAGCATCACCGCAAAATCCTGGTTTTGGTACGAAAAAATTTGTAACAAAACAGGAAAAAAAGTTTATGTAAATTGACTAGGATTAAGTATGGTAATTAGAAGGTGGAACAAAAGGAATTTTGAAGGTTGCCTTTTTTTCTCACAATTCCTAGTAAAATCTCAAAAGTTTCTGAACTTGATCTTTTTTCCCACCATCATTATCATTTTACTCTTTGATATACTTTTTTAGTTCCTAACTCATCTGCATCAGGCATGAAGCAGCACAAAAATGAACATTCTATCAAAAAAAGCTACAAAAAAACTTTCGGATTGTGCTGAAAAATTTGAATTTCAAACCTATGTAAATAGCTGATTACAAACTTTTGTGTACAGACTCGAAACATTTCAAAGACTTGACTTTTTTTTTGGAATATTTTACGTAGGATGAACAACTGAAAGACAATAATTTTTTTGTTACAATGAAAGTTCATCACTTTGAGTAACTTTATTTACATGTTTTAGCACTAACATGACTGCATTGCTCCAAAATTGTATGGATAACGAGACTTTTATCCAAACATAAATTTCAGACTTTCAAAGACTTTTTTGACATTTTTTTTTTCAGAGGGGTGTGAATGAATGTTGTTATGAATATGTCGTGCATGAATGGATGGATGAGTGGGTGATGAATTATTTTAGAGAACATATGAAATTGGTAAACTTTTTGGATGTATGAATTGGTTTGTGAACTTTGAAGATTTATTTGTGAATCAATAGATCAATAAAATGATGAATGAGTTTTTGATTGAGTTTAGGAATTGGTGGATGCGATGGCTTAATTGATTGTTCAGGAATAGAATCTATGATACATATGAATATAAAATTGGAGAATTGAATTTAGAGTTTAAAAATTGAACTTGAAGTTCGAAATTTGACTCTGAAAATCAAATTTAAAGTCAATTTTGAGCAACAAATTCATAATTTGTGTTCAATTGAACTTGAAAATTGAATTTAAGGTTCGAAAATTGAACTCAAAATTCAAATTTTGAACTTTAAATTCAAAGTTTGATTCTAAAATTGAACTCAAAATTCAAATTTTGAACTTGAAATTCAAAATTAAATTTTAAATTTGAATATAAAATTCAAAATTGATTCTAAAATTCATAAATTGATTCAAAAAATCAAAATTTGAACTTGAACTTCAAAAGTTGATCTTTAAATTCAAAATTTGATCCAAATCTGTCATTTTAAAGTTAATTCAATCAAAAAAGTCGGTAAAAAGAACATATCAAGTTCACAGACATTAATTTCATCAACCTACACCTCCTTACTAATTCACTCTTGAGCTTCTAATTTTCTCACTTCAAAAGAAAAACTTTTTTTTTTAAAAAAGCAAAAACAAATTCCTTGCTCTCTTAATTTTAATTCAAAAAGGCAATTTTAAATAATTTTAGCATCATCATCATCACAACATTCATCCCTCTTATGACTCTCGTCTTCAAATGTATTTATAAGTGCTATCATTATGAGAGTGGAGAAATGAAAAACTTTGAGACATTTTGACATAACAACTTTTTGAAGAAAAGTTATTTCTTTAAATTAATTACATGCATAAATATTAAGAACGCCTCTCTAAAGAGGGGAATTGAGGATGCTGAGACATGACAATCTTGAAAATGATTGTAAATTAAAATCACAGCTATTAAAGTCTCATGATGGTGTGAATACAATTAGGAACTAAACAACTATATGAATACGTAATTGACCAATGTTGGATTTATTGATGACTGAGAATTTTTAATGTCCCTGGTGGGATGATTTGAGCCTTGAGGATTTGAATTTAGTAATTTTAAAGGTATATGCAGGCAAATAAAGCACAAATTCATTAAATTGAGTATTTTAGACATTTTTTGTGACAGAAGCATAACAGGAAGGGTCACAGACACACTTTCCTACAAGGTCAATTGAACCTGCCTATGCCTCTGGCTTATCACAATCTTCAAGAATCTGACGAAACTCATAACATGAATCCCCTCCTTCTTATAAAACAGCGTAAAATCTTCAAAAGCGCAACTTTTTAAATTAAAAATTGTTTTTCTCCAGCCTTTCCGACTTGCTCTCATTATTATTGTCAACATACGTCTTCTTCAGACTTATGTCTTATGCCTTACAAAAGTCTACAGTTTGAATGAACTCATACACATGTTATAAACTTTATCTTATTTACAAAACTCGTTACATACATCGATTATTAATTCGGTCAATAAGCAATTTCATAAATGAAGCAAATAAACAAAAAAAGCAGCAGCTTTTGTGCTGCTTCTTCCTCTACATCATGTTGTTGTTGATGAATAATAGCGAAGTAAGGATTAAATTTCATTGAAAAACAAAATTTAAATTGGATTTTATGATTTATTTGATGAAATTTGGGTTTTGAGGAACTAGAACTTGGATATTTAGGGAATTTGGATGGTGATATTTTGATCTGTAGCTACTCATTAGAAGAGTGTTAATTAAACTGTGTGACGTGACTCATTATTGTGCTTTTGAAGGCATGAAATGCATGTAGAGCGCAGTTTCAGTTGTGACGAATCTAAAAGATATGTCTTAGCTGAATACAGTTTGGACAGCACTGCATTAGAGCTTTTCTAGCCTAAAACGAGTCTAGTACCCAAAAATGAGTCTAGTTTCCCAAAAAACTCTTCATTTACTGAACTCATTAGCAAAAACAACATTAATCGAATCCCCCGCCCCAAGTTCCTTCCTCAACATCACATCCCATCAATCATCAAGCCCTTCGAACATAAATTTAAAGCAATTTCAGTCATTAAATTCCTTTTTGAGTGACCTATTTCACCACATCACTAGTATTACAAGCTATTTAATGGAAAGGATTGTATATAAAATAATACCACATAAATCATAAATTAGTTAAAGGAATGTCATAAACTTTCTAGGTCACACTGGATACACAACATCAATTTTAAGCAAGAAACACAAAGGACTCAAGTGATTCACGACAACTTTTTTGCTTAAAAATGAATAAAAATTCAATACCTTAAATTTCATGTGTTTATCATACTCATATCTTCTATTGTGCTGTGCATTATTATGAAATATGAGAGAAAATTTTAATATGACACGTGCTGACATGTTGACAAAAAAATAACAAGTACGATATTGAGGTTAGTGCCTAGAGCGCATTTTTGGAGATGTACAGTAATTGGATTAACATGTTGATTGAGGACATTGAGGGTTCATTTGAGTAGGATGCAGCATTAGAGGCAGCAAATGACGAAGATCTACAACAGTATTATCCAAACTTTATTATGCTACGGCACACATTAGAGCCCACACCACACCGTACATGGAATTTCGGCGGCATACTAGCGTGCCGCGGCACATTACTTGGACAACACTGGTCTACAACGTTCCATCATAGCTAGGGACAGAAAGGTTTTTTTTGAGGTTACGTAGACTAGCCAAAGTCCTCAAATCTCTTCTAATAGCGTAAAAAAGCTCAAAATGTGTCCGGTCAGAGCTGCAATCATCCCAAAAAGTAAACAACTGCACCTCCCAACCTTTTCAAGTCTTCAAAACCAAAATCACTTCCAATAACAAGACGAATCATCTCCGAACCAAAAGAATTCATCTAAAAAAAAAGTTTCTCTGCTGTGAAATAAGCACAACGGAACATGTCTCATTTAATGACATGATGGAATGTGCTTGAATGAGACAGACAAAAAAAGAGAGATTCTCATCCTTTTTCTCAAGTATTTCTATGGATAGATGTATATAATATAGTGTAAACACTTTCATACACAAATGGTTTGTGTAGATGCATTAAAACCTGAATTATAATGAAGAGCTTTCAAAATACATAAAAAAAATGAAGAAGGAAGAAAGGATTTTTTATTAAAATTGCACTTTCTTGCTATCATTTATAGCTGAGTGGTAAGGAAATATGCTATTTGGGGGTGTTACTTAATGATGTCTAAAAAGTCTATATTGTAGATTCATTCATTCATAAATTTATGAAGTTAAGTGCCTTGCTGGTCAAAATGGTAGGATGCTAGACTCAAATTTGGTACGATAACCCGAAAGTCGTGGGTTCAAATCCAGCCATATCCAAATTTGTTCTTTTTAGGAAGTTTAGATACTCCGACTGCTTAATGAAGAGATTCAGCCATGATTGGTCTCTGGACAAAGTTGGATTAAGGAATCGGTCAGGAATTTGAAGAGTAGCAGGAGAAATAGGGACGAGAGATTCAAGTTTGTCTTAAGATTGGAATATTGTCAAAAACCGGATCCTGCATGTATCACGTCACGGCCTGAATATTAAAACGAAAGCCTGAATTTGCTTCGAAACCTAGACTTTTAAATCATTATTATTAAGCTTAGATCTTACAGATCAAGTGTGATCCATGGCGTATCTCAGAGTTCAATTCGACTTCTAGCTCTGATCAATATGACTAACCCTGACTACTTAGGTGTAGTGTCATGTTCCTGATGTTGCCTGATTAGCTGGCTTTGTGTTGAATTGGAATTGAAAATTGGGAGACTGAAGCCAACAATAGAGCCAGCCTTTAGACGCTGTCTGAGAAATTCTTGAAACAATCAAGGCACGTGACTAATTCAATACAATAATAACTTCCTGACGTCACTCACAACCCATCCCATTACTTGTTATTATTATTTTCTCGAATGAGTGAGTCAATTGAATGAACTAAGACTATTACGTAGGTATATCAACTCGTTACCGCTGTAAATTCAGATGCAATGTAAACAGCTGAGATAATAAAAAAGGAAAAGGAAGACGAAGAGGAAAAAACCTCACACAAAGCATGGAACATTCTTTTTAATAACTTCCTTTTATTGACGCCAGAACTTCTCTACGTGCATAATAAACATGTTATCATGAGAAGTATTAGTATACATATATATATTTTCCTTTCACTAAATCCTGTACATGAAAGGGAATGACGAGATATTGCTTTTTATTCCTGCTTTGTATGTACTGAAAAAAAATATATTTTTAACATACAAAAGGACGGAGAAAAAAAAAGTTACATTTTTGCATTTGATTGGAAACTTTTTTTTGCCGTTCCTCCCTCTATTATGCATGCTTTTTCAGTATAAAATGAGTGAAAAAAAATGAGGAACTTAATTTCTTCCTGATGAGTGGAGTAATGTTGAGAAAGGGAAATTACAGGTGGAAGTCATTCATTTTAGTTGTTAATGGAAGTCTGGTTGACGTCAGGACTATTTTGGGGCTATTGTGTCTTGTGTTTATGAGAGAAATTTGGGAAAAAGCAAGTAAAAAGTTGAAAAAAATTTTGAAAATTCGTGTAAATATTAAGTTTAGAGATCTACAGATGCATTTTATAGGTTTATTTTGGTTAATGACAATTCTATTGTTGTAAGGCAAATTGCATTAGGAAGATGGAATATTCGAAATGAAGACTTGGTGCCTAATTTGGGATCTTTCAGAGTTCAGCTGATTTTCCACTAATGTCAGTAGATATTATTAACCATGTGTTATTTAAGCTTAAAGGAAGTCATAAAGAATGTCACTAGGATTTCGTCATTATGAATATGAACTGCAGTATAGTCGATTCGGGTATAAATTGTAAAAGTGAAGCTATTCCCTAAAGATTCAATTGAAAGTAATGTTCGCGACTATAACCAACTAGTATTTTTAAGGAGATCAAGCTCTTGAGATCCTATTAGACGATATCCTCCAATTCACATTAAAAATGCGCATCTAACCTTCCTAAACTTACTACATCTATCCAACAATAATTTAACATTGCATGAAATGTTCACATATAAACGAATTAATTTATTTTAACGAATTCCTTGACTCTCTGTTCAGTGTCGATGGATTACAATCATGCATACCTTTTGTAATTGTTTACCAAGCTTAATGCATAATTAATTATGGAAATTTATATATTTTTATAGGATATAAAAAATTGATTGATTTTTCAATACTAGATGCTTGAAAATTGAATGCTTCTGGTGCTGGTGCTGACTGAAAATTTTGTTAAATAGGTATTTGATAAAGTTCTGATCATAGTCAACAAGCATGAAATAATTTGTATTAAAATGAACTCGAAATAATGGAATTATTGTGAAAAATATCCACAACACAATAAATTAATTCAAATAGAGTATGCTGGAATATGCCACGTCATTTTATGCCAAAAATTAAAATCATTTATATATTTTGCACTAGAATTAAGGCAAACAAACAGTCTGTTTGTTCATAAATGATTCACATTCGAGCGATAATTGATCATAAAGAATAATAGGAACTCTTTTTATTCTCCCGATGAAGCACAAAAGACTCAGCCAAGCGTATGCAGCTGTTAGTTTTCCATATTCAATGCATATGCATCTGAATTAATAATTTATTCTGCATATTCAATTCATATATATTTTTTTACATAGAAATCTGCTGAGTTTTCAATTATCTTTAAGCCTTTTTATGTCATGTGATGGAAAACTTTGAATATGTTGTCGAGTTTAAATGTTTTTTAATATATAAAAATTGAAATTAATTTCTTTTTAGAATAATTTTCAATCAGGACAAAAGGAATGGACAAATGTTTGCATTTACTGTTGTTGATGTAAAGGAAGTTATTTTATTATGTGGTTGAATAGTAACTTTATAAATTGGATTATAAGTTTACTGCATCATATTATGAAAGTTTATTTTAATGAGATTGAGATTTTGAAGGCTTTTAATATTTATAATGCTTAATTCAGGAGTTTCATGCCAAATTCAGAAGTTTTACGTCAACTTCAGTGGAAATAATTCGAAATTTGTGAAATCTTACGCACTAATACCGAGGATTTTAATAGTTTCTTGCAAATACTTATTAGAAATTCATATAAAACTTAAGGAATTCCTTTTTAAAACAGAACTCATGACAAATGGATGTCTAAAAGAATTTCTAAATTAAAATCTAGATAAATGCATCTAAGAAGTTAAAAATTGCATGTAAACATAAACAAACCTAAGCTTTGAATTTCAAAACTGAGCAACAACCGTCAAAAATGAGAAATAACGGTCAAAACTGAGCAATAAACTTCAAAACACAGGATTAACGGTCAAAACTGAGCAATAACGGTAAAAAAACGTGAAAAATAGCTCAAAACTGAGCAATAACAATCAAACCTAAACAATAACGGTCAAAACTGAGCAAAAAATATTCAAAAACTGAGCAATAACGGTAAAAGCTGAGCAATTTATCTTTTTTAAACTTCCAAATGTACGTTAAAATTTGAATTTTACAATGCAGTTAACTGAATCAATGAGAATATCGAAAATACTCTAACAGCTGTATCACTCTTCATCCCCTTCCCATGCAAATTCAATATTTTCCACTCAATAAGCTTCTCAATATTTAAAGTTTTTTCCTCAACATCCGTAAATATATTCCTCAATAGTCATAAATTTCCATCTGAATTACAACTTTTATGGTTATTATTTTCCCGGCAATTTGACAAAATAAAATGAATACAAATAACATCCAGAATGTGACCTAAATAAAGGTTGTGACTTCTTTTTCCTGACGTAAAAAAATCTTTAAAAAAGTTCACTGACTTTTGACTTTTTTTTTCGTCTGAATTTATACAAGATTCACGTGCCATAAAACAGGAAAGTTGATATTAAATCAATTGTACAAAAAGTTTGAGTACTTTAAATGACAGTAAAGAGATGGACTTTGGTTTTATTGGGACTATAAAAATCAAGTCGTTAACCTGGTTTTGAGATTCTTTTTGATGTATCAATTTATCAACTGTGATGTCAAAGTAGAGTTGGAACTGGGGTGTTGAGTCATATGTAAGGGAATCATTCAGTTCAGTAGTAAGGCCTCAATGGCTGAAAGGCAAGGCATCAGATGCAATATTTGAAAAGTTCTCCTTTTGAAGAACGTGAATTCGATTCCCAGAAGGTCTTTAAGTCTGACTTTGTGGATGGCAAAAGATCACGTGGACGAATATAGAACTCATGGAAAAGAAACCAGTCGGTCAGGACAATAATGCATTTGGTATCGAGAATAATCAGGCGGTAGCCAGCGGTTGTGCTCGTTTTAAGCGACATCTATAGGTTTTAACGGTTCACAATTGATCTGTTCATTCTGCGAAGTAAATAAGAGTTCCGACCCCCACGTGCTAAGCTGTTGACTAAATCATATCATGTTCTTCACTTCTTCCTACTTGATTATCAATTCACAGCTTACCAAAAACTGACCTAAAACTTAATTGACCTACAAAACTCTTCCAAGAATAAAAACTAGACCATAAATTCAATTTCTATGCCTTTTCGTCTCACTAAATTAAAGCATTTCATTATAATTCCATCAAAAATCAATAAATTATTTTCTTATAAGCATAAAACTTTTTGTTTTCATTAAAGTTCCGCAAAAAATCATTGAAGATAGTCAGTATGACAAGATTTATAGCTGCAGTGATTTCAATGATCAAAGGATAAATTCATTGCCTTACATCAGTGGTGGACAACCTTTAATTAATTGTTGGACACTTTTCTGGTAAGCCTGGACCGAAATCATACAATGCAAATGGTTCATGACATTTTTTAGTGTACCGCAGCACACAGGTTGTCCACCACTGCCATACATAGTATAAAAATATTCATTAATATTAATTTTCACTCACCTGTCTAAAGATACCGCAATTAAGCTGTAAACAGATGCAGCAACCGACACTCCTTGAATATACGGCACTGTCTTACACATAAACCATCCAAGTATCCATGCTGTAAATAGAAAGGAAATAAAAAGAGGAAAAATATGAATGAAAATTGATATGAAAAGAAGAACAGCAGATAATGAGAAAAGGAAGTAATCTTGCTGTGTAATCAAATATAATGAGCCATAAAACAATTAAATAAAGATTATTTGCTGATTCCAGCATAGCTTTCTCTATTATTATATTTTTTGGCTTTTAACTTATGTCTTATTGTACATCGTGTAAGCAAAAAAGGCAATAAATTTCTCTCCTCTTTTATGTTCGAGTGTGGCGCGCGTTCTTTATTGTGAGTTTATTTTTAAACTTAAAGGAAGGAGCAAATGGCATGTATATTTCTTTTGTAGTTAGCTTATCTCAAAGGAGTATCACGATAAAAAAATTTATTTTACTATTGTGGTTGGAGATGCTTTGAATCTCGTTTATCTTTATGGATTATGGAGTGGGATAGATGGAAGTTGGTTGATATAGGTTTGGATCTAATTTGTTTATTGTTTGGAAAAATGGAGTTATGGGACTTTTTGATATCTATGGGATGCAATCTAGAGTTGCTATAACAATTATGGAATGTGATAAAAATAGTCAGAAAATAGGAGTTTTGGGGTGTGGTTTGGTATAGATGCTACTTTAGGAAATCTGAGACTTTTTAAAAAATTAGAGCTTTTTGAAAAATTTGAGCTTTTTGAAAATTTTGAGAATTTAGAAGAAGCTTGAGCTTTTTGAAATATTTAGCTTTTTGAATAATTTGAGCATTATACCCGGACACACGAAGAGTGCACTCACTGTAGTGATGGCACTTGTGAGTACACTCACAACTGCCATCACAGTGCCATCTTTACAAAGAGTGCACTCAGAGTGCAGTCTGAGTGCACTCATGTTGTACAACATTTTGGATTTGTCGCATTAGATTCAAAAACTGCACTCAGAGTACACTCTTTGTTCAAAATTTGAGTGCACTTTCTGCTAACCGAAAAGAGTACACTCTGAGTACAGTTTCTAATGAAAATTTGAAGCTAATTTTATGTCATCCATAGAAACTGCACTCAGAGTACACTCTCTATGAATCTATTGAGTACACTTTCTGGATACCCTAGAAACTGCAATCTGAGTACAGTTTCTACTAAAATTTTGAAGTCAGTTTTTTGTCGTCTACAGAAAGTACACTCAGAGTACACTCTCTATGAATCTATTGAGTACACTTTCTGGATACCCTAGAAACTGCAATCTGAGTACAGTTTCTACTAAAATTTTGAAGTCAGTTTTTTGTCGTCCACAGAAAGTACACTCAGAGTACACTCTCTATGAATCTATTGAGTACACTTTCTGGATATCCTAGAAACCGTACTCTGAGTACAGTTTCTACTGAAATTTTGGAGCCAGTTTTTGGTCGTCCACAGAAAGTACACTCAGAGTACACTCTCTATGAATCTATTGAGTACACTTTCTGGATATCCTAGAAACCGTACTCTGAGTACAATTTCTACTGAAATTTTGAAGTCAGTTTTTTGTCGTCCACAGAAAGTACACTCAGAGTACACTCTCTATGAATCTATTGAGTACACTTTCTGGATATCCTAGAAACCGTAATCTGAGTACAATTTCTACTAAAATTTTGAAGTCAGTTTTTTGTCGTCCACAGAAAGTACACTCAGAGTACACTCTCTATGAATCTATTGAGTACACTTTCTGGATATCCTAGAAACCGTACTCTGAGTACAATTTCTACTGAAATTTTGAAGTCAGTTTTTGGTCGTCCACAGAAAGTACACTCAGAGTACACTCTCTATGAATCTATTGAGTACACTTTCTGGATATCCTAGAAACCGTACTCTGAGTACAATTTCTACTAAAATTTTGAAGTCAGTTTTTTGTAGTCCACAGAAAGTACACTCAGAGTACACTCTCTATGAATCTATTGAGTACACTTTCTGGATATCCTAGAAACCGTACTCTGAGTACAATTTCTACTAAAATTTTGAAGTCAGTTTTTTGTAGTCCACAGAAAGTACACTCAGAGTACACTCTCTATGAATCTATTGAGTACACTTTCTGGATATCCTAGAAACCGTACTCTGAGTACAATTTCTACTGAAATTTTGAAGTCAGTTTTTTGTCGTCCACAGAAAGTACACTCAGAGTACACTCTCTATGAATCTATTGAGTACACTTTCTGGATATCCTAGAAACCGTACTCTGAGTACAATTTCTACTGAAATTTTGAAGTCAGTTTTTTGTCGTCCACAGAAAGTACACTCAGAGTACACTCTCTATGAATCTATTGAGTACACTTTCTGGATATCCTAGAAACCGTACTCTGAGTACAGTTTCTACTAAAATTTTGAAGTCAGTTTTTTGTCGTCCACAGAAAGTGCACTTAGAGTACACTCTCTATGAATCTATTGAGTACACTTTCTGGATACCCTAGAAACTGCAATCTGAGTACAGTTTCTACTAAAATTTTGAAGTCAGTTTTTTGTCGTCCACAGAAAGTGCACTTAGAGTACACTCTCTATGAATCTATTGAGTACACTTTCTGGATACCCTAGAAACCGTACTCTGAGTACAATTTCTATTGAAATTTTGAAGTCAGTTTTTTGTCGTCCACAGAAAGTACACTCAGAGTACACTCTCTATGAATCTATTGAGTACACTTTCTGGATATCCTAGAAACCGTACTCTGAGTACAATTTCTACTGAAATTTTGAAGTCAGTTTTTTGTTGTCCACATAAAGTACACTCAGAGTACACTCTCTATGAATCTATTGAGTACACTTTCTGAATATCCTAGAAACTGCAATGTGAGTACAGTTTCTCATGTAGAATTTGGGAAAAATTTTTAAATATCTTAATGAATGCAGTCTGATTGTTCTTTTTCTTCAGATTTTGAGTGAACTTTTTAAGGCCACTTTATGAGTGCACTCTGAGTACAGTTTTTGTGGTCATGTGAGCATGCTATGAAATGTGGTGTGACATGAGACATTTTTTTAAAAATGTCATGTTGCATCATAAACTTGAGCATGCTCAGAGCACACTCAGAAGCATGCTCAACGAGTGTACTCAAAATACACTCACTGAGTATACTTAGAGTGTACTCACTAAGGATGCATAAAAATGTAAAATTTAAAAAAATTAATTATTTTTACAATTCTTTATTATTTGTTTTATAAGAAATTTGTTTTTGTTATAAAATTCTGTTTAATTAAATAATCTAAAAATCAAAGTTAGAAAATTTTGCTTTTACCTAGATTTGAACCCGTGACCGCTCCGTTGCTATCTGATACTATCGCCTTAACCATTACTCCACCGCTGTATTTAACATAATAATTTTTATTTGGCTAAAAGCATATATAAATGTTATGCATTTAACTGATTAATTTTTAAAAGTTTTTTGGTTATTTTTTTCGGAGTTACACTGTGTAAAAAGTGTTTTCAGGTGGACACTTTTCATAGATTTTTCCAAAATGTTCTAAGTTTCTCGTTGTGCTCAGGGTGTGCTCTTGAACATGCTCAACGATGTGCTCAGTTTAGCATGCTAAGGTGAGCACGTAAAACGATGGATTTTAGCACGCTCTTTGTACACTCGGGTTTTTCTGCAGATTTTGAGTGAACTTTAATAAAGCGACAAAATCATTAGCATGCCGTTTCTAGTGAATGCCATGTTATTTAAGTCATTCTAAGCAATTTCTCTCAATGCCAGCACGATTGAAAGCAAATGGAGGCACATTAGAGACAGCACATTGAACACCTGCAAAGCTGTCTTAGGAACAAGCAGAAAGAAAAGTGAGGAATATATCCAAGAGAGTACCTAGAAGACAATTGACCTAAGGAAAGAGTTGTATGTCTTGGCTAAAAAAGCGCAAGCTGCTTCTGATTGTGATAATATGAAGGACCGGTATGACACTATCAAAGAGCTTGGTCAGTCGGCAAGAAAACAGGCGCCAATCAAATCAAAAGGGAAAAGTCTTGGTCACCCTCGATGAACAGATTGCTAGGTTTAAGGAAGAAGTGCTTAATATCCAAAGAGATGGAATAGTTGTTGAAGCAATTGACAATCCTCCATATTTACCGATTAGAACGGAATCCCCAAGCATGAAAGAAATTTTTGAGGCAGTAAAGAGACTGAAGAATGGCAAGGCCGCAGGTGTTGATGCAATTCCTGGTGAGGTCCTTAAAGTGGATGCAAATCCCATGACAAAGATGCTCAAGCCACTGTTTGACGAGATCTGGTTCCAAGGAGGAGCTACTCTGGAGCAGTACCCAGAGGATTGGATAGAGAGTCTTATCGTAAAGCTCGCTAAGAAAGGAGATCTAAGTAGCTGTGGAAATTGGAGAGGAATCGCCTTGTCAGTAGTGAGTAAAATGTTTATGTCAATGCAAAGGATAATGGTTCCAATAAAGACGTGGTTAAGGAACGAACAAGCGGGATTTAGGCCCTACAGATCGTGCATTGATCAAATTAGCACTTTGAGGATCATTATTGAACAATCAATCGAGTGGTAATCAGCATTATATCTCGTTTTCGTAGACTACGAAAAAGCGTTTGACTCCATAAGCAGAGAGTTTATTTGGACGGAGTTTCGGAATCTCGCTGTCCCGAAGAAGCTTATAAGACTCATCAGTGAGGCTTACAACAGATTTAGATACAGAGTACTGCACGACGGTGTACAATCTGAGCCATTCGTGTCCCTTACAGGAGTTAGACATGGAGACCTGCTGTCGTTATTACTATTCCTTGTTATTATGGATAAAGTAATGCGCGCAGCTACATGGAACAAGCCAAAAGGGATAGTTGGGTCACAAAATAAGTGTCTTGAAGACCGTGATTACGCAGATGATCCATGTTTACTGGCACATACACAGCAAGATATGCAAGCGAAGTTAAAAGACCTTGAATCTGAATTAGCAAAAGTTGGGCTGGTCGTGAACACCAAAAAGACAGAAGAGATTCGAGTAAATGCCCGAAATAATCGACCATTGCTAATAGGCAACGAAACCATAAATCGCGTCGAAAATTTCACATATCTAGGCAGCAAAATATCAGCTGATGGAGGCGCAATGAAAGGCGTGAGTATGAGAATCCAGAAGGCAAGTGGAGCTTTTGCAAAGCGTTCTAATGTTTGGAAGTCCACCAACATTACCAAACAGCTAAATATGAAAATCTTTAATGCATACTTCAAATCAGTGCTTCTGTATGGTTGTGAGACATGGTTTGTGACAAATGAAGTCAATCGCAAACTGCAAGTATTCGTCAATAGCTGCTATAGAAGGATTCTCAGGATTTGGTGGAACGGAAATCCAAATGATTGGCCTTCTAACGATAAGCTTCAGCAAAAAGCAGATCAACAAGACATCAACAAGGAGATACAGATGAGAAAGTACGGCTTGATAGGGCATACACTTCGGAAGAAAAATGTCATTGCTGGGACAAAAACACACGTTTGTTACAAAGTAATGAAAAAAGTCAGCTCGACGTGCGGACAGAGAATTTGTACAAATAAGGTGACAGAGACAGAGTCAGATGGAAAGCCTTCTGTTGTAACCTAAGCTCCACATAAAAACATGATTGTCACAATATATATTTTTTGTGAACATTGGCATGTTGGCAATATAACTTAAGCGCATTTTTTGTCGCATTTTTGTCCCAGCGATCAGTAATTTTTTAATAAGTCACTTTTAGACCAAAAAGAAAAATCCAGGTCACTTCCAGACCTAAAAAAAACAAGATCCAGGTCACTTCCAGACCTAAAAAACAAGATCCAGTAAGATCCAGATCACTTCCAGACCTAAAAAAACAAGATCTAGTAAGATCCAGGTCACTTTTCGACCTACAAAATGAGATCCAGTAAGATCCAGGTCACTTTCAGACCTAAAAAACAAGATCCAGGTCACTTCCAGACCTAAAAAACAAGATCCAGTAAGATCCAGGTCACTTCCAGACCTAAAAAACAAGATCAAGTAAGATCCAGGTCACTTCCAGACCTAAAAAAAAAAGATCAATTAAGATCCAGGTCACTTTCAGACCTAAATAACAAGATCCAGTAAGATCCAGGTCACTTTCAGACCTAAAAAAACAAGATCAAGTAAGATCCAGGTCACTTCCAGACCTAAACAAAACGAGATCCAGTAGGATACAGGTCACTTCCAAACCTAAAAAAACAAGATCCAGGTCACTTCCAGACCTAAAAAAAACAAGATCCAGGTCACTTCCAGACCTAAAAAACAAGATCCAGTAAGATCCAGATCACTTCCAGACCTAAAAAAGCATGATCAAGTAAGATCCAGGTCACTTTCAGACCTAAAAAAACAAGATCCAGGTCATTTCCAGACCTAAAAGCTTTCTTGCAAAAGTTTGTTTACATTTTGTACTGAAATATAAAATTCATTAATTATCGCATTTAGAGATTGTTTTAAGAGTTTAAAAATACTTTGCGGCCAATAAAACAATGGAACTGATATTTTGAAAACATTGCGAGCTCTCTACGGTATCTAGTTTAAAAGTTTTTCTTCGCCCGAACAGCCGAACAAAGTGTCTTATTAAGTTTCTCTTAATTAAAACAAGTTTCAAAAATGCGCTAAAAATCACGATTTTCCTTGAATTTTTACATTAAATTAAGAGTTTTAAGGTAGAAAATCGTCATTTTTCCAGAGTTTCTCACCTTTGTCTTGCAAGCGTTGGCAAAAAATTGCTATTTTTCATTATTTAGGATTTGGGATTTGTATAAATTCTGAAAACCCAAATAATCGATACTCCTAAGTGTAACATTTAAAAAAATAACCAAAAAACTCCTTAAATTTATCGATAAAATACATAACATTAATATATGCTTTTAGCCAAACATAAATTAATAGGTAAAATGCAGCGGTGGAGCAATGGTTAAAGCGATGGTCTCATATAGCAACGGAGCGGTCACAGGTTCGAACCCAGGTAAAAGCAAAATTTTTCTAACTTTGATTTTTTCAGAATATTAGTGGAGTAATAATTACGGCGTTAATCTTATTAGATAAGCAACGGAGCGGTCACGGGTTCGAATCTAGGTAAAAGCGAAATTTTCTAACTTTGGTTTTTCAGAATATAATTAAACAGAATTTATTACAAAAACAAATTTCTAAAAGTACAAATATAATATAATTAAAAAAGTGTCACCTCCCATTGTTAAAATTAATTAATTTTTTTAAATATTGCATTTTTAAGCATCCTTAGTGAGTACACTCTAAGCATACTCAGTGAGTGTATTTTGAGTACACTCGTTGAGCATGCTTCTGAGTGTGCTCTGAGCATGCTCAAGTTTATGATGCCACATGACATTTCTCAAAAAATGTCTCATGTCACACCACATTCCAGAGCACCTTAAAGAGTGTACTCAGAGTGCACTCATAAAGTGACCTCATGATGGTACTTTAAGAGTGTACTCAGAGTGCACTCAAAGTGCCATCACAAAAAATCAAAAAGTGCCCCCACATGACCCCCAAAAACTGTACTCAGAGTGCACTCATAAAGTGACCTCATGATGGTACTTAAAGAGTGTACTCAGAGTGCACTCAAAGTGCCATCACAAAAAATCAAAAAGTATCCTCACATGACCCCCAAAAACTGTACTCAGAGTGCACTCATAAAGTGACCTCATGATGGTACTTAAAGAGTGTACTCAGAGTGCACTCAAAGTGCCATCACAAAAAATCAAAAAGTATCCCACATGACCCCCAAAAACTGTACTCAGAGTGTACTCATAAAGTAACCTCATGATGGTACTTAAAGAGTGT
>NW_027226186.1:0-20076 GCF_022539635.2 Chironomus tepperi | reverse complement strand
ATGCTTTGTGAGTTTGCTGATGATGCAAAGTTTGCTGGTAAAGCCTCTGATTACAGCATGAATAAGTGCTAATGATTTCCACCACTGCCGCTACTAACGAAGCTCCAGCACTACCTCCCGAAAGTCCACCAGAGTGAATGACCGCCTCCATTTCCACCTGAAAATCCACAAATCCGCCTCCACTTCCACCACCACCTCCTAATGAACTTAATGAATTTAATTTCTTCAATTTAGCATCATATTTTGCGTTCACTGCTTTTTGTACAGCTTCAATTATTCCTGTCTTTAC
This sequence comes from Chironomus tepperi, assembly GCF_022539635.2. NCBI lineage: Eukaryota > Metazoa > Arthropoda > Insecta > Diptera > Chironomidae > Chironomus > Chironomus tepperi. The sequence goes on along the minus strand of NW_027226186.1, from coordinate 19,787 downwards.
TCCAATAATTGGCGGCACCGTTAATATTTCCAGTTGCATTTGCACACACAAAAAATGCCACAAAATAATGCAAGAATTAGAACTTTTTGATTCATATCTAATACCGTTTTATTCTCGATAAGATTTCTAAAATAAATGAAGAAGAATCATATGATCAACTGATATTTATACGTTTGGTATTTTACTGTCTAGAAATCTAACCAGTTTCTTATTGAGAGCCCTTAGCTTTTGTTAGCGAAACGAACAAACGTTATTCCACGAACGAGAAAAAATCTGAGAGATATGATGAGAATTAAACTAGCAGAAATACTTGCGATTATATTCATGTAGGATGGTACGGCGCTTTTTCGGCATTTTTGCTATGTGTATGAATATTGGTTAAGTAAGCGGTATGAGAACGCAAATAGAATATTATTTGTGCAAATTCTAACAATGTTTATCTTTGTTCACGAAAAGTTGAAAATTTGACTGAAAAGTGATTCGAAAATGACGCAAAAAGTGGTGTAAATGATGCGAAAATTTGAAAAAAGTTCGTTAAAAAATTTCATTCATTTCCTCATAAGAAAGCATAATTTCGTTGATTTAGGCATCAATGCATAGCTACAGACAGCCCGACAAACCAATCATCCAAGCATACGACCCAATCAACAGAATGCAGCAAGTCCAAAAACACAAAACTCAATAAAAAAGTAAAAACTTCCTCGATTTCTCTCACTTATTTTTATCATGTCTCATTTGAAGATGCCATAAAAAGTTTAGAAGTATCCTTGAAGTAACCGGTTGAACTCTAGTTGTTCTGCTTGATGGCACGCACTAACATGCTATTTTGAAGATGCTGATGAATGAAGTCCGCTATTCATAGTTTTTTTCAAAAGCTGCACGTGAAGAGGTTTTACGACTTTAATTTAAATTTTGAGTATGTCTAGATATGTAGGATCGTTGTTGTTGTGAGTAATGTGCTTTAAAGTAATTTTTCGATCGTTTAAGGAGTTCTAAATGCAGATCAGAATGCTCTTGACTCTTGAAGTGTAAGGATCTATTTGAGCAATTAAGAAGAATAATCTTGTTCTAATAAATGCAGCATGTGGACGTCAGCAAACAGCTCATAACTTACTACTACCCCTAAACCAGATAGACAACTCGGAGTCACGTATTCATTAATATTTCTGAATGTTTAATTATGTTTTGACAAGCATAGCTGCCACTAAGTCTTTTAATCTTCTGTTGTCAACAGTCAGTTCATCGAACTTCCTTTTGTAAATATTTTAAGGCTTGCCTCATCATTGACTAAATCTCTAAATTTGAACATTGACGACTTGGCATTGGATTTCCTTGTGTGGCTTAGTTTAACATTATTATTTTCATCTTATACCGAAATTTTTTTGGTCACGTCCACTGTCAAGTTCAATGCATAAGCATCAATGTATCGTTATAGTTTTGTTGAAGGCTACTGACTGGTTTTTTTGCATTTTTTCGGGATTTTTGTTGTTTAAAAGTTGCAATTTATTAGTTCTGCTATTAAGTTCTGACGTTGTTCTAATCCCGAGTGACACTCTGGATATGCAGCTTTGTGGTAGTCAAATTTAGGCGGTTTACAATAAATAGGAAATTGGACAGAGCATTTAAAGTCCATTGCGCCAGCCTTCTTCATTTATTTCACTCGGGTCATTTAATAACGCGAATTATTCTACAAAAGTTCACTTCCTTGTTATTCAGAATATTTGAACAAAACAAGATTCTCTTAATTCATTCCATTCTAATTAATCACGTGCTGTCTGCAAAGCTTAAGATCGCCACAAATAATATGTTTCTATTTATAAATCATCGATGGCTTTTTTTATATCAACAACATAATCTATACTTGGAAGCGCAGTGTGATGATGAAGGTTGACATTCATGTAACTTATTTTATGGCTCATATTTTGATTCGATGGACAATGCGTATGCTAATCATGGATTATTATGGTTTTGTTTGAGCATGTTTAGTCTTTGTTGGGTCATAAAAGATCATAAATACGGATGTCCTTTAATAAATTTGTCTTGTATCAATTCACAACATGATCATTTGGTAATGGATCGAAATGAGTTGTGCCATCAGGGCTACTTCGCGTCTAACTCGCATTCTTCGGTGCTTCTCGGAAACTTTATTATCACTGACGTTTGTAACTTTTGTACGATTTGCAACTAAATTTGCGTCTTTGAACTGTTTCACAATTCATCAACTATTCCTTGATGTCCCATATATTCTGAACAAGACTCTCCCACTAAGTGTTCCCATTAAATGCTGAATAGCAACTAAAGTTCTCGGTAAGAACAATTTTATCTAACATCCTACAAAGAACTAAATTAAATGAGCAATTGTAAGCTTCTGATTCCAAACTTGCAGCAGAGCAAACACCAATTAAGATGCAACATCACATACATTCTCCAGATTAGAAGAATTTTGTGAAAGTTCCAAAAGAGAACATCACTATCGGACATCAGCAGATGCTAGAAAGAGACAGATCCACAACAAAATCTTATCACCTGATAAGTCATGCATTTGACAAGACATTCCAAACTTTTACTATTTGTTAACCAAAGTGACCTTGAAACATGCCAAAATATTAAATAGAGCATGCAGTGCTATGCAGTGCTGCATCGGAATTTGCAAATATTCATTTTTTAACAACATATGATGAATTGCCAAAAGATCCAACACCCAAACATTCTCATATTTATTCAAATCACATGATCCTCAATCCATAAAAACAAAAGTCTCAATACTTCTATATTTTCAGTCTTTAATTGCACTTCTAATACACCTTGAAGACAAATTTAGTATTTAGGTGATTGTGCACAGTCACATGAGTCAATAGCTGACTTCCTGATTGTACTATCTGTTCCTATATGATCTAAGAATAGAAAAAAAGAGAACGTCTGTCTTAGAATTTTACATGATGTGCATATGAGATCATTGTGAGAAGCTTAATGGACGAAGATTCATCAATAATGCTTGAACATGCCAAAAAATCAGAAAACTTTTTTGATTGACCCGATGTTCAGTCTTGTCAACTTCGCCTTTTAAGAAGTCGTAAAGATCAGCACAGAACTGGAAGAGATTAAAAACATCATAAGATTCATTTATTTACTGTCCAAAATATGTTTCCGTACTTCTTGATCGGGAGGATATTCTTCATACTCAAGCTTCATTTGATGGTTTTCAGTCGTCTCGATCCTTGGTTCCACAGTCAGCACTTTAAGAGGTGTAATCAAGATGTCAGTAAATGTTTCATCCTTTAAAGCCTTATATTTAAGAACAATTTCTCTTCTAGTTCCATATCGATTGCATTCATGGTATTTATAGTGATTCGATAGGCAGAATGAAGCCATTGCTTTATAGGTATGGAATTCCATTGCTGTGAGCTTTTCTGAGATATTCGGGACATACCAACTTGCATCAAGTTCTGGGAATAGGTTGACATTAAGTGTGGTGAGAATCTGGAAGAGAAAAATCAATTCAGAAAGTCAATGATGTACTTTAAAGCAGTGCTGCTCAAACTTTTTGCTTCACGGCACACCTTGGTGTAAGCCTCGCAAATTGGCATATGTTTCATGTCATTTCTAAATGCTCCTAATGTGCCGAGACACATAGTTTGAGACACACTGCTTTAAAGAGTCAAAAGTCCATAGCAAGCACCAAAAAGCAGATTGAATCTATGACATTTGAAACATAGTCACTAAAACAAGTAAACAATAAAAATCAACAATACAAACCTTTTTTAATTCAAAAATCTTTACAGATCTTCGTAGTTCCTGCCTTGGAACTTTTCCGGGCTTTAAAATTTTATATGTAAATCCATTGAGTGTAATTTTAAATTCAATTGATACTTTTTGACCTTCAATTCTCATTATCACATATTTATCGACGTTTTCCTCAATAATCGGATACAGTTCCCAATTTCTGAATGGCATGTTATAATATTTCCTAATAGCAAGTCCAAATACACCACAGCAACCAGCGTAAAATGAAAATGTTTTGGTTTTATCGTCATAAAATGACTCATGAATGTCTTTTGTAACCCATTTGCCTTTATGGTGAGGAATTAAAACAAGTTTTGTCTCACTTATGCTGCTTACTGTATTTATATCAGTAGTAGATGGAATTGATTCTTCAGTAACAAAGGATTTTGTGCTGGATCTCTTTTGAATGCTTGACTTTCGCTTTTTTAGACTTTTTCTGGTTGATTTACGTGAAGTAACTGCTGATTTTCGAAGGTTTAGAGTTACTCTGGGTTTTTTCTTGGATGTTAGTTTTGGTTCAATTGGATCATCTTCAATTTTGGGCTTTTGGATGACTTTGAAAACTGCCTTTAAGCTTTTCTGGATGTTTGAAATTCTATCGAGTAGTTCAGACAGCATAAGAGGTTCAGATTTAAGTGGAATATCATTTGCAACTTCAGGCTCACATTCTTCTTCTTTAATCAAGATCATTTGTAGTTCTTGTCGTGCTTTTTGAACAGCCAATAATACTTCTGGGTTTTCCACAATTTCAAGGTTATGTGCTTTAATCTTTTGGGGAAAAAGTTCTCGTGGTGTTGAATGTTTTTGTTCAAATATCTTCAAAAAATCATTAAGAATCTTTACAGTTTCAATCGATGTCTCTCTCATATTCTCTTCGTGTTCAAATGTTATATAATCGTCACTAGGAATGTGTCGTGCCTTATAAAATCGCCATTCGCGCTCTTTTTTCTCAAACATTTCAAGCTTTTCGGAGTAATGTGGAAATTCGTTGGGAAGGATTGGAGCTAGAAAATATCTAACTAAAGATGAGATCTGAATGTCTTCTGGATATGCTGATAGCTGGAAATCTTTAATTTTAAATTTATCCTGAAACTGCATATGAGGCATCTTAAATAAACTCTGAAGTTCTTGTTCCTTATATTTCTCATAGTTTAAATTATAATCTTGGAGTTCAGGATCCAATTGAAGGAACTCATCACTCTCTTCCCATTTCTCAAATCGACAAGCAATCGGTTCCTCCCACCAAATTATCTTATCCGACAATTTGATCTCAATTTTATTGAGTCCCGAGAGAGCTTGCGTTTTAGCTTCGAGTACTTTTTCGGCAAATAGTGATTTTCGTTCTTCTTTGACATTCTTCATAACAGGTTCTTCATAAATATGATAAAAATTTCGATATTTTAAGACATTTGGACGCTCATCTGTTAATCAGAAAAATAATCAGTCAAAAAATCATTTTTTTGGTTCTATTAGCATATTTCTGTGTGAATTTAATAGGGTTTAATCACAAGTGATGTCTTTAATTTATGGTTCGATCTAGTTTATGACCAAAGCTTGATCGGCACATATTAGAATGTCAACGAAGCGATAATCCCGAGTAGCACAATGCGACAAATCGCAGTGTCGTCAGGGCACCTTCTAACTTAACGTCTTAGATTAATACGACGAAGTAGCACTCCCTAGCAAACACGTTATGTTATTCGGGAGTATTCATACTTAGAAGAAACTTACAGTATAGAATATACATATATGACGTCATCTGTGAACAATCTCACGTAGTTTTACGACATACTATTTGCATACTATGTCCACACACGTGTATTAACTTACTTAATCTCACAAATAGATGCTGATAAATTTCTTTAGTTTGGAGTGGCCGTTCTAAGCACTCTATTCTGTAGGTTCCACCAAGGACTTCATACTGTCTCATATTAACATCATAACTGTCTAAACCCAAACTTTCTGGTGATAACTGATTCATTTCCTCCTCAATCTTTTCATTCTCATATTCTAAATAATCATCATCGATGTTAACATACGTGCTGTCATCAACTATTGGCGGTTCTTTGAGTATTTTAGGTTTCTTCTTATCTTTCGTTTGTTCTTTACTTTTCTTATTTTTCGCATCAGCTTCTTCTTGTATTCTCATTTCTTCCATCTTCATCTCATAAACTTCACGTGCTTCTCGCATTTCAGCAACACGTTTATCTCGAAAATATTTTCTCATTTTCATTTCATCGTCGATTGAAGCATCAAAATTCTGGAATTTCATGTCAAACGACGATGGCAAATATGAGGGACAATAATCGCTGTAAAAATCTCGTTTAAACCATAAAACACGAACAGATGTTGTCTCTAAATCCAATATACTTGACATTGTTACATTCATCTGTAGTGGTTGGACTTTAATGATTCGATATTTATCTCTAAAAAAATATGTTTGCAGTCACGTGAATAGTAAATTGAGCTTTAAGGTTGAAAAACTTACATATTTTTTGGAAGTGTGACATCTTTGAATGACCAGATGAATTTTATGAAATCTGGTGATGAATATGAATACTGTGCGACAAGCGGGTTCATTGATTTCATTTCACGGTCAATGCTCATTAAGATTTCAAATGTTAAGACATCCAAAAAGTTGTAAGCTTTATCACGGAACGAGCTTTGGATCTACATAAATGATATGGAATCGTGTAGAAAATGAAACAGCGAAGATGATCAAGCTTTACTGACCGTTACTAAATCTTGAAGATGTGAGCTTGACACCTTTTTTCTTCGTAGCGTATCTTCTAAGCTTTCATAAACTTTCATCATAAATCGAAGCTTTTGATCATAAAATCTGCCTGTTGGTTCGCGGATTGGATCGATAGTTTGCCTTCTTCTGTCTTTTATGCTTATATCCTGAGTCCTGATGCTGTCCTTGTCACACATTAGCCACCAATTTATGTGCTTATCATGATAATCCAGGAAATCATAGTCAAATTGATAAAGATATGATCTAGCAACTGATGGTATCTTGGTATCCGGAATTTTATCGCATTTGAGGAACTTCCTCCAAGCCTGCTCTTCTCTAATCTGTCTTTTATGATTTCTTACCCTTTTCAGCAAACCTGAATTTATTTAAATCAATAAAACTCATCTGGATCATTCAAATATCAATAAAATCACTTTCAAAAACAGCAACTGAATCTTCTATGATAGGCTTTCTAAGTGCAGTTTCTCGTGCTTCATCTTGTATCAATTTTAAATTCCTTTCACGCTCCTCTGCTAACAATCTCAACTTTTCAGCTTCCTCTTTCTCTTTTCTGTGTGATTTATAGTAGATTAATCATTTTTATCGTTTTATCAGTTGATTTATTTAAATGTCTTTACCTCTTTTCCTCATCTTGTTTGCTCTTTTTCTGTGTTAAATAATGTTTTGGGACATTTTAAGGGAAATATTAAGTTTAGCGGTTCCACTTTAAAATGCATTTTAAAAGCATGGAATCGGTTTTCTGAAGCTTTTAGAAGCTTAATCAGGTATTTCAAAGTGGAGGACGAGTCCTCCCGGGGTCTTTTTTAAAAAAAACTTTTAAAATAATTTACAATCTAAATTGTTTTTTCAAGCGTAGCTTGAAAAAACCGGCGGGACCACGTGGGAACCTGGGGGTTCTCGGGTGGGGACCACTACACGTGAAAACCGATTCAATAACCGATTCAATAACCGATTCGAAACCGATTCGTAAATGAGTAGTCAAAAGGGTTTTCTTCGAAAACCGATTCGTAAATGAGTTGGTAAAGGGTTTTCTTCGAAAACCGATTCGTAAATAAGTTGGAAAAATGGTTTTCTTCGAAAACCGATTCGTAAATGAGTTGGTAAAAGGGTTTTCTTCGAAAACCGATTCGTAAATGAGTTGTTAAAAGGGTTTTCTTCGAAAACCGATTCGTAAATAAGTTGGAAAAATGGTTTTCTTCGAAAACCGATTCGTAAATGAGTTGGTAAAAGGGTTTTCTTCGAAAACCGATTCGTAAATAAGTTGGAAAAATGGTTTTCTTCGAAAACCGATTCGTAAATGAGTTGGTAAAGGGTTTTCTTCGAAAACCGATTCGTAAATAAGTTGGAAAAATGGTTTTCTTCGAAAACCGATTCGTAAATGAGTTATTAAAGGGTTTTCTTCGAAAACCGATTCGTAAATAAGCTGGAAAAAAGGTTTTCTTCAAAAACCGATTCGTAAATGAGTTATTAAAAGGGTTTTCTTCGAAAACCGATTCGTAAATAAGCTGGAAAAAGGTTTTCTTCGAAAACCGATTCGTAAATGAGTTAGTAAAAGGGTTTTCTTCGAAAACCGATTCGTAAACGAGTTGGTAAAAGGGTTTTCTTCGAAAACCTATTTGTAAAAGTGTATCATTCTAATTGCAACATTTATTTTAACGAATGATAAGGTCTGATGGATCACAACACTATTATGGATCACAACACTGTTATCCATGCTGGGAAAAAAGTTTTCTACGAAAAACTATTATTAAATAAGTAAGAATAAGGGTTTTCTTCGAAAACCGATTCGTAAATAAGTTAGAAAAAGGGTTTTCTTCAAAAACCGATTCGTAAATGAGTTGGAAAAATGGTTTTCTTCGAAAACCGATTCGTAAATAAGTAAGAATAAGGGTTTTCTTCGAAAACCGATTCGTAAATAAGTTAGAAAAAGGGTTTTCTTCGAAAACCTATTTATAAAAAAAGTGTATCATTCTAATTGCAACATTTATTTTAACGAATGATAAGGTCTGATGGATCACAACACTATTATGGATCACAACACTGTTATCCATGCTGGGAAAAAAGTTTTTCTACGAAAAACTATTATTAAATAAGTAAGAATAAGGGTTTTCTTCGAAAACCGATTCGTAAATAAGTTAGAAAAAGGGTTTTCTTCGAAAACCTATTTATAAAAAAAGTGTATCATTCTAATTGCAACATTTATTTTAACGAATGATAAGGTCTGATGGATCACAACACTGTTATCCATGCTGGGAAAAAAGTTTTTCTACGAAAAACTATTATTAAATAAGTAAGAATAAGGGTTTTCTTCGAAAACCGATTCGTAAATGAGCAATCTCATCTGTGAAATCACTTATGCCTACAGAAAAATTAAAATAAGTAATATACACAAATAGTCTTATTTTATGAATTTTATTGTAAATTTTTGCCATAAAATCTTATATTACCATTTAGGTATAAAACAAGACCCCGTGAGACACAAAACGAATAATAATTTTCTTGGAAATATTTCTCATGGTATTCTTCATCCATCAATTTCTTTAATTTTTTCATATTTTCTTCACTTTTAGTATCCCGTTTCCAATGTGTTAATTTCGCAGCATCATCATACGAAATATTATTTACAAAGCAAAATGTGCTTACATGCAACCGATTTAAATGATCATTGTTCCCGAAAAATGCGTTTATAATAAAATCAGGAACATGATCAAAATTAACGGGCCCAATAAAATTTAAGCGTCGACGGCGAGCTGCCAATTTATTTTTCTTAATTTGTTCCATTTGTTCTTCTGAAAGAATGTCCTTCATCCTAAAAATTTTATGTTCAATGATCAAAATTAAAAAAATTGGTAAAATCCACGAGTAAACGGAACTGAAATTTTCGACTTGCAATATTTCTCAAATTGTTCTGTACATATGTAATTAATTAAATTAATAAATTTGGAATATTTTGTTTTTTCTTACGTAAAAATTTTAACCGAGTGGCAGATTTTTTACAATTTTTAGCTTAATTAAATGTTTAGACCACTTTAAATCCACATTTAAGACATTGCACAGCATAATTGAGTTTTTTTTTCATCTTTTAGTTTAAAAAAATTAATAATTGGGATGTAATTAAAGAAATATTGCAAATAAAATTCTTTTTATGAAATTTTCACTCATGTATTTACATTTCATACCACAAAAATTAAATTCACTAATAAAATCAAATTTTTACGAAAACTGTTTTAAGATAAACTTTGTTTAGTTTATAATAAACTTCTTTGTTTGCTAAATATTTTACTGGAGAAATTATACTAAAAGAATTAACGTGTAAAAAGTTATGAACTTTTAAAGTCTTGAAGATTGAAATTACCACAAAAATTAGATTTATATTATTTTAAAATCACTTACCTTTTATATGAAAACCGAAAGTTATGAAAATTAATTTAATTTTATATTTTCAGTCACTATATTTATAAATAAACCATATAAATTATCCTATGTCAATTATCAATGTCAATCTTCATACTAATATATTTTAGTTCATTTGTCCTTCTGTCTGTCATTCAGCTCTAAGCCCGCCCCTTTTTCAAAAACGTCAAATTTTCTACCAAAATTTATAAAACTTTAAATTATTATATAAATCTCAATGGAAGCCCGACTAATCGTTAAATTTGAATTTTCACACCATGCTTAGTGGGTTATTATTCTAGTTGTATATATAAATTTGGTATTTTTTTCGTGGATTCTCCTTTTGTTTTTCTAACGTATTTTGAAGTTTCAAATATTTAGTATTGATTTATTGATAAGTGAGAATAAAAAAATATTTTGTGAATATTTTGTGAAAAAAAAGTGAATAAAACCGTTTAAAATGTGTATGAAAATCAACACACAAGACTTGGTCGAATTGAACCTCCTCAACGATGGAAAAGGATTGATTGCAAAGCTCCAAGAAATTGGAGCTTTGCCATCAAATATTCATGTGCACGTTGTGGCAGTCCAATGAATGTAAGTATATTTTTTTATTATTTATTTACACGCTCCTCTTTAACTCCTGGTTGTTACTGGATCTTGATATACTGTATAAATATGGTCCTGGATGTTACTGGATCTTGATATACTGTATAAATATGGTCCTGGATGTTACTGGATCTTGATATACTGTATAAATATGGTCCTGGATGTTACTGGATCTTGATATACTGTATAAATATGGTCCTGGATGTTACTGGATCTTGATATACTGTATAAATATGGTCCTGGATGTTACTGGATCTTGATATACTGTATAAATATGGTCCTGGATGTTACTGGATCTTGATATACTGTATAAATATGGTCCTGGATGTTACTGGATCTTGATATACTGTATAAATATGGTCCTGGATGTTACTGGATCTTGATATACTGTATAAATATGGTCCTGGATGTTACTGGATCTTGATATACTGTATAAATATGGTCCTGGATGTTACTGGATCTTGATATACTGTATAAATATGGTCCTGGATGTTACTGTATCTTGATATACTGTATAAATATGGTCCTGGATGTTACTGGATCTTGATATACTGTATAAATATGGTCCTGGATGTTACTGGATCTTGATATACTGTATAAATATGGTCCTGGATGTTACTGGATCTTGATATACTGTATAAATATGGTCCTGGATGTTACTGGATCTTGATATACTGTATAAATATGGTCCTGGATGTTACTGGATCTTGATATACTGTATAAATATGGTCCTGGATGTTACTGTATCTTAATATACTGTGTAAATATGGTCCTGGATGTTACTGGATCTTGATATACTGTATAAATATGGTCCTGGATGTTACTGGATCTTGATATACTGTATAAATATGGTCCTGGATGTTACTGTATCTTAATATACTGTGTAAATATGGTCCTGGATGTTACTGGATCTTAATATACTGTGCAATATACAGACTTCACAAAACTTCCAAATTTTTGTGTTCAGAAAAAAAAAATTAATTTGTACTTTTAACTTGTAAATAAAAACGTGTACTTTTAAAACAGTTTTTTTTTTCATATACATTTTTTCATGTGAATAAAATGTTTGTGTATTTTGTTTAAATTTCATTTTAGTTAAGAAAGGACGGAAGTCGAATTAAATGGCAGTGCATACAGCGCATTAGGGTTGGTCACCGAAAAGCCAAAAGATGTGGTTATTCGAAGAGCTTGACCGCTTCAACATTCTTTGGAAAGTCACATTTGACAATTCTCCAAATCTGTATTTTGGTGTTGGACTGGGTCCAAAATTGCTCTTTACTGGTATGTAAAACATTTGTTTAAAACAAAACTTCCTATACCTATAGTGTTACTTTACCCCATTTTTGGCGCAATTGATTAATAAGTGATAAAAAAAATACAATACAATTTAAATCAATTTCATAAACTAAAGACAAGACCCAGTAAAATATATACTAAGAAGTTACGAATTTCATCATTTACCGGATTTTTCAAATTCAAACCTTATAACAGTAACCAAAAATTTAAACATTGTTCAGTAAATTTTTTAATTTAAAAAAACCGTTAAATCGTCTATGCATTTATACATCAAGTTCCCAATATTTTCTGTAATAAAATGGGTTATTAACATTAAAAAACAATTAAACAACTTAGTTCTTTCGTTAGTTTAAAATTAAAATTCTTAATTATAATATTTATGTGTTGCAATTTTAATGTATTTTTTGCAGCACATTCAAAGAGAGACAAGAGCAAGCTATCCAACGCTAGTTGATTGGTCAAACTTTTGTCGGGAAGTGGTATATGACTTGATGATCTTAAGACAGGAACCTTTAGGTGGCAGTGGACGTACGGTGGAGATAGATGAGTCCAAGTTTGGCAAGCGGAAATATAATGTAGGTAAAATGGTTGAGGGTCAATGGGTCTTCGGACTCATTGAACGGGAATCGGACAGGTTGTGTTAGTTCCTGTTGATAATCGCAATAGGAGGACTCTTCTGCCTATCATTCAGCAATGGGTTTTACCTGGTACAACAATCATTTCTGATATGTGGAGTACATATAGTTGCCTTGAAGATGAGGGTTATATTCACTTAACAGTGAATCATTCCATCAACTTCAAGGACCCCGTGACAGGCGCTAACACTAACCGTATCGAAGCTACTTGGCGAGCAGCTAAGGAAAAATATCCTTCCTCGGGACGAAGATCATACTTTTTTCCTGGCTACCTCGCCAAATATGCTTTCCTAAAGCATTGCAGTATCAATAAACTTGATCCTTTCATTGAGTTTATGAAGCATGCTGCAGTGCTTTACTCACCTTTTGCTGCAGATGATTCGCATGTCGAACTTGGCCGCTCATCTATCGAAGCTAATTCTTCAGATGAAAGTGATTCTGAAGATGAAACAGATTACATACCTTGATTTTATTGTTTTATATTAAATAAAATTAATGTATTCTATTATTTTTTAACTTCTTTTTATTTATGTTACTATTACTATAATTTATTTACCTCGTTTGAACATAAAAAAAGAGCTTTATGAAAGCCTCCCCTCCCTCATTTACGAATAGGTTTTCGAAGAAAACCCATTTTCAACTCATTTACGAATCGGTTTTTAAAGTAAACCCTTTTTCCTACACATTTGCGAATCGGTTTTCGAAGAAAACATTTTCCAACTTATTTACGAATCGGTTTTCGATGAAAACCATTTTTCTTGCTCATTTACGAATCGGTTATCGAATCGGTTTCCACGTATAGTGGTCCCCACCCGAGAATCCCCACGTTCCCATGTGTTTCCGCCGGTTTTTCAAGCTTCGCTAAAAAATCTCATTTACGAATCGGTTATTGAATCGGTTATCGAATCGGTTTCCACGTATAGTGGTCTCCACCCGAGAATCCCCAGGTTCCCATGTGTTTCCGCCGGTTTTTTCAAGCTTCGCTAAAAAATCTCATTTACGAATCGGTTATTGAATCGGTTATCGAATCGGTTTCCACGTGTAGTGGTTCCCACCCGAGAATCCCCAGGTTCACATGTGTTTCCGCCGGATTTTTCAAGCTTCGCTAAAAAACCTCATTTACGAATCGGTTATTGAATCGGTTATCGAATCGGTTTCCACGTGTAGTGGTTCCCACGTGGTCCCACCGTTCAAGATTCGCTTGAAAAAACGTAAAAAAGAGCTTTTTGAGATGTTTTTCGAAAAATACCCCTAGTACCCCGCGGGGAGCCGTCCCCCAACTAAAATCACCTGAACATTAATCTAGGGCCTATTAGGAATCCATTGCAATCGTTTAAATCACGTTCTAAAGTGTAGCCGGTAAACTTAACATTAGCCCATTTTAATAAAAATTCGATTAAGATCAGATTTAATTTTTACCGCCATAACTTTGTGAAAGGGTGTCAAACTATGCGAAATTTAGATGATTTGAATATCCAATTTACGTTAAAATTTGAATATCTAATGACCGTTAAAAAATAGTCTAAAAGGTTTGTAAATAAAACTGTAAAATTGAATATAAAAATAATCCGATTGCTTTGATTACCCAAAATATTGCTTTTAAATCTGCATTAAAATCGTATCAATTTTATAAATTGATCAATAAATATCTTAACAAAATAATCTCCAGCTTATTGTAGACAAAATTGTCTCCAGCTCAGCAAATCTGATTAAATAATACCCAAAAAAATCATATGTCATGATTTTACAGTGAATTTTTCTCAAAGATAGCTGTTGAGTCATTGCGTAAAACAGAAGTGCAAAGAGGTCAAAAGCCAATATGAATAGAGTTATGATGCATGTTTATTATTGTAATTTCATTGATATAAATTGAAGAATAATTCATTAAAATTTCTTTTGTGTATAGTCAAATATAACATTTCCATTTTATCTGCAAACAAATGTACGTAAGGGAGTCCTCGCTTTTGATAAAGTTGGTTTGGGAGAGTTTTGCGAAATCTTTTCAAAATAATTCTTAAAATTCAAAATTTGAGTCAAATTTGTTGAATTTTAACAGAATTTTCAATCAAAAATCCAATTATTCAAACCGTGGACCCCCAATAATATATTCAAACAAAAAGTATGTAAATGAGTGCACATTTTTCACACGTCAAAGAAGACCTCATCGAATTTCTATCATGAGCCAAAAACCATCCACGATTATAGAAAAAAATGCTAATTTTATATTTTTTTATCGTTGCATAATTGCTTTGTATAATCTTTTTTTGAAGACGTTCGGAAGATCATTGACCTTACATAACATAACTAGCCAATTGTTAATGTGCAAGTAATATGTAAAAAAAAAGTCTACAATACACGAATTTCAAATAAACATGCCGATTGATGTGTCAAATTTGATGAGTTTATTACTTAAAAATTAATTTTTGCTTTTTATTCAAATATAATTAAACATAAAGGAATGACGAGATGGTGGGTGAACACGATGGAGCGAATAAATGCTAGAGGATGATTGAATGGCACTTAACCGAGAAGAGATTTTAAGAGATTTGGGTCGATTTCAGCATCTTCGCCGGGTTTGATTCCGCCGACTCCTTTTCCATGAATTGGTCTGTATCCATTTTCGTCGGATTGGTATTTTGTCCAGTAGACTTCACCATCTGGAAGGGAAAAAGGATGGAATTTAGTGATTTTAGCGTTTAGGATTGTTAAAAACTGATTCTGGCATTTTATAAGAAGTATCCAAAAAGGATATATTAGAGAGTTAGTAGTCTACATGCTCAAGCTCAGATAATGTCTGCGTCACACATGCTGACTAGATCCGCAGATTAATATTCCCAAAGTTCCAAGAATCAATACTAAATTTAACAGACAATAAACAACACTTTACCTGGAGCCGTGAATGAGTAAGCTCCTGACACGACAAGAATTTTCACTGGATTTCCTTCATTGTCCTCTCCATCCTGAAACAATCAAAATAACATTATACACTTCCAATTTAAATGAACAATCTATGATCTTACTTTGTATGATCCTTCCTCGCTCTTTATCGTTCCATCAGACAATTCATAGCTAGAAATATCAAAAAACAAATCCAATTTAAAATGATTTATATTTTATGGTCAATTAAAGACGTCCATATTTATGATGTGTTGATTATTCATGCATGCTATTATGTCTCGTCATATTGTTGTGTCTTTTGACACTTCAGCAATTAATAAGTGTTAAATGAATTAACTCGATGTAAAAAATAATTGAAACTTGCGTCATTGATGCAAAAAGTGATGCGAAGATTTGAAATAATTTCCGTTATGAATTTTAATTAGATAATCCATAATCAGCCTTCGCATTGCCAATAGGGTAACTTCGGATCTAACCGTTTATACGACGACGGATTGGTTCCCATGACACTGTACTGTTCAAGATTAGGCACTAGAAATTAATCACCATCCCGGACTTAAGGTCTGAATTATTTTTGCTGATTAAATCTTCACATTCCGATGATTTAATAGGCTTTTTAATAATTGACAAGGACGTCCCATTTAAAGAAATATCAATTAATGAGGAAGGCATTTAGCATATACAATTCGCATTTATTTATTTATTACAGATCACTAATGATCATGAACTTACGTATATTTATAATGAAGATCTTCCAAATCGTAGAAATATCGAACAACTGTGGCACCATTAGGAATAAAGCTTTCCGCTTGTCTTTGTTTGATGATATTGTCGAATGGTTGTGTGAATCCCTGTGGTGTCAGTCTTCCTTGTTGACTAATGTTGTCCTCGTCGAAGATTTGCAGATTCAGACTGTCTGGATCGAAATCATTTTGTGGTAATGGTGCTGGTGCTGCTAATGTCTTTAACAGCGTTAAACATATCACAACAATTAAAAACTTCATGTCTATGACTTTTTTTTTGTTTTGAGCAGACTTCCTCGATATCACTAGTTCCAAAGATAACACGATACTGAAGATTCGCAATGATCTTGATACGGCTTTTATTGATTTTGTTTTGACGACATCATATAATATTTGTTAAATAAGATAACTGATTATGTCTATAGACCAAGCTTAAAAACAACCTTTCCTTCTTCTTAGTTCCAAAAAGAAATGCTTTGAATTTTAAATGCTTGAATGAGAAAAATATATAAAAGAGAAGGCAAAGTCATTCGATCATATGGAAATCCCAAAAAAATGCATTAGAAAGGTAATGGAGCTTTATTAAATCCATTAAACTATTTTATAGCTCATGATCCTTCTTATTTGGATGTAAAGCATATCAAATTATCAACCTCTAAATGACATCCACATGATGATATAAAATTTGCTGACATTTAACCGGTTAATGACTTTAATAAATTTGTAATCGATGCGTGACTCGATAGACCGACATTCCAATCCACCTACCATCTATTCCTGTTTATAGTCAGGATATAAAAATCGATTATTAAATGTTTGGTAGGTCACATTTAAAAAGGAATCGATTGTCATGGTCAGTATTTATAATCAGCTAATTTTGCAGATTGCTTGACGCCTTAACATCGATAAACTTTGTGGGTGACAAGTTTCGCAGGTTATCTCCTACATAAAAACTGAAAGTCGTAAATTTTAATCAATTTTGACCAACTTTTTGAAGCTTAAATTTGATACAAATCTTTGAATTTTGGTCTATTGATGACATCAGGCTTTGTAGTCAAGGTTTAGCATCGCACATAATTGATGGATCAGTTAATATCCTTTCGATCTTAACAAAAAGCTTTAATTATGCAAGAACAGCTTTATTTTTTATTCCTCAATAAAAGAACCAAACTAGTTATCAACAATTGTGTCTGAAAAGCTTTAAGACAACCTTGCATATTGCAAGTCCTTGGTTTTTCATACAATTTTAATTCAGTCGTTTAATAAATTTTTATTTTAAGTTGAATGTCAATGTAAAGCTGTCTGTTAAGATGTGTATGCTGTAGTAAATCCAAGAGTTTGTGTATTTTCAACAAGACTTGACTTTTTTATGAACATTTATGTGATTTTGGATAAAATATAATAATATTCGATGTTTATTCTTCGAAGTTCAATTGTAGACTGAACTTTTGTATGAAAAGGGGTGTAGATTAAATATTATTCAAATCTCAAATGAACGTTACAACAAATTTTGACAAAAGAATAGATTTTGAGGCTAAATTTGCATATTTTGAAGTTATTGGACTTATATTTGAGGAGCAGACCTTAGCTAATGAAGGAATATCACTACATAACCACACATTCCTCTTCCAAAATAGGAATCAAATCAATCACAACACTAAATCCAAAAAATAAGAAGAAAAGTAAACATTTGAATTTTCATATCGTAATTAAAAACAAAATTTATTTAACAATAAATGATTGAGCATGTACAAAACAAAAAGTCTATTGGCGAAAAAGATGACTGTCTTCATGTTTGTAATGAAATTATTTTCGTTTATGGTAAAATTTATGGCACTTAACCAATTAATGATTTCAAAAGATTTGGATCGATAGATGCATCCTCACCAGGCTTAATTCCACCTACACCCTTTCCTGTTTTTGGTTTGTAACCATTCTCGTCACTTTGGTAGTTGACCCAGTATGTCTCACCATCTGGAGGATGATTTGGCAAAATATTAATTATTAAGTTATGTAACAAACTTTTTAATGTCTCTTACCAGGTCCAACATGTGAGTATGCTCCTTGCACTACGAGGATTTTGACGGGATTTCCATCAATATCAACACCGTCTTTGTATTTTCCTTCTTCACTGCGAATCTGTCCATCAGACAACTCATATCTATTACGACGAAAAAAAGCATTAACAAAAAATGAATAAAAAGGCAATCAGCTGATACGCGTGCATCCGATGATAAATTAACAGCTAATATACACTATGTAAATTCATTTAACGAAAATATAGCACAGATTAAGCTTCATCATTTTGCAAACACATTCGGACATAAATGTTTGACACATTTTCTTATGTCTTCTTTGAACTTTCGTTTTCATTTTCGTTCGTACGTCTTTAAGTTACGATAATGTTTCGTCAGGTTTATGATTAATGCCCAATAAATTGCTTGTTAAATATTAATTTTGGCATTTGCGATCAAGTCGTAAACAAACTTTGGGACATAATTTAATGATGTAAATTGCACAAATTATATTGATTAAACTGGATATGGCAAGAGATTAGCAGTATTTTTGAAGATTTGGGGCTTTTTTGGGATGAGTTTGTGGTCGAATTGGTTGGATTAGATCGAAAGGTTGAAGATGGAAGGTACGAAAGATAGCAAGGACTACTAGATAGAAATATTGAACGAAAATTTGATAATTTAGAATCTGAGTAGGAAGATTTGAACTAACTCGTTTGTCCAAGGAAATCTAGGATGTGAAGGGATATCAATTATGCATCTATGTGTTCATTCTAATGCATAAACTGTCAATATTCATTACATTTTACAAACATCCAGTTTGATTCAAATTTGCAATTTTCCATTTACAAACTCCTCTAACAGATCACTACCATTGAAAACTAAGAAAATCGTATCAATTTAAGCTCTAATCCTCACAAAGCCATCATCTGTCCCTCGATTATTATACCAAATTTACACAAATTATCCATTTACTAATCTTTAATTGTAAAACCTTGACAATTATTAACACAGGTTCGATTATCTTTTCTTCTTTTACTTATTCATGTCGTAATAATCTTCATCCGTCAATTAAGACTTGATGGTCTCACTGAAATATGTGTCAACAGCATTTTTGACAAATGATCTTCTCATTTTCGAGACATTATCCACAAATTATTGCACTTTCTGATCTTTAATTATTTTTTTGGAACTGACTACAAATTTTAGATCACTTTGTTCACTATTAAGTAACTTATATCCTTACGTGTATCTGTATCCTTCATTATTTGGGTACCAATCGAAGAAATATCTCACAATTGTTGCTGCTGCACTAACAACTTGAGATGCTGGTGATGATTCTTGTGGTGCTGGAGCTGATAAAACTCCCGATAGAAGTACAACTGCTACAATAATGTATTTCATTTTTGTATTTGATACACTAGGATTCACAAAAAAATATACTGATGACTATTCACGATGGTGTCTTAAAAATACTGATGATTTACATGAATTGAACCGTTGCTTTTTTCTGCTTTACTTATTGCGTTAAGTTTAAGCGCCCATTATAAACCCCCGATTTAAAGAGCATTGAGACAAGATGCTCAAAAGTATGGTGAATAACATTGTCACGTTTTTTATTTTTGTTTCGGCAGTTGTCTCGGCGAGTGCGAGAAAGAAA
>NW_027226185.1:0-20213 GCF_022539635.2 Chironomus tepperi | reverse complement strand
CATACCTCACCTTTATTGCCATGCAGTAGTCATTTTTACCATTAGAATTTTCTTTCAATATACATATAGTGGATATAATATGCAGAGTCATAGATCAGCAATTTTTACATTGTTTTAACATAAAAAGAGAAAGATGCTGTGGCAGTACAAAAAAATGCCTTCGATCTATAAATTCTTGATTAGTTCAACTATTGAAAAGAAAATACTGGAACTGCGTTCACAGTAGTTGCGATTACTTATTGACGTTTAAAGGTCAGTGTATGGAAAATAATTCATTTTTTACGTAAATTTGCTGCAGTCTGTTGGCTTTTGTTATGGAATTTTTGAATTATTTTCTATTATTTTGTGATTTATTGCCAGTTTTAGGATTCAAACTAGACCTACTAATTCAGTTTTAATCACTAAACCGTTTAGTATTAAGCAATATTTTCTCACAATTCTAATTTATTTTTTTAGCACCTTATATAAGCTATTAAAATCTATTAAATACATTGTAACCTGATTAAAAACATTTTTTTCCCATGTAGTTATTAAGACTTGCTAGAGTAGTAATTAGAAAATACTGAGATTTTATCAAATTTACGATGTGGCAACAAAGTCTACCTTGTTGAAGTGTATTAACAGGATTAGAAGTCTATGCATTATAATTGAGTGTTAAAAGGGGTAGATAGCTAGGTGTGAACTTATGGTGGGATATGTTAGGAACTGCATTTATTGACAAAATGCTTCCTGAATAGCGCAAATCAACCAATCAATCAAAAACCAGATACCAAGCCGACGTGACTCTGAGAATTCAGTTTTAATACGACACCATGGCTGGGTCATATCGGTACATCGTCGTATCATCAGGACATCATCACGTCTTATCGTTAATTCGACAACTCAGCGAAGTCCTAGTGATTTACCGAATACATAGTTATTATACTCTTGAGTAATGGTTGGCAATCTTTAATTTTTGGCGGCACATCTCGGTGTAAAGCCTCGATTGAAGCCACACACGGTATATGGTTCGTGGTATTTATAAAAATATTTAAGGGCACGCTAGTGTGATAGCTGTAGCTCACCACATCTCTTGAGTGTACTCACAAAATTGACCATACTCAACTTTATTGAATGATTATACTCATGAGCATGCTCATTTAGGTCCGTTTGCTCATCATCTGTTATGGTAAGTTATGTTTCTCGATCTATAAATCTACTTCCTCAATATCTTACTCAATTATCTTCCCTAAATAATCCGATTAAATCCACTAAATCTAGTAACATAGTTTAAAGCTTGCATAAAGCTCGTGGTAGCCCGAAGAACTTCCGGAAGGAAGCTGTCGATAGAGACGGCATTGCATTATGTATTGGCAATTAGCAGGCGGAAGCCAGCGATATAACCAGTTATAGGCGTCATCTGAGGGAGGCCATGGATCACAGTTGATCTATACGGCCAGCTAAGTTAGTAAGTAAGTAAGCATCAAGCTCAGCCAGCATCCAAAACAAAAAAAGCCACAACAGTCTAAACCTTGATCCAAAACAGATCATTAAACACGTCGAAAATGAAATAGTATCCACTGAGCATGTAACAAATTATATGACTCAAATAAATTTACAGATTAAAAAAAGTATTTTATTCTCATTAATTTCGCTTAGGTTTTGTGCCTGAATTGTTGTAATTACGAGTTACGAAAATTACAGCAAAAAAAAAGGCAGCTATAAAATTGAGGAACATGTTGTCGTCCAAAGTTATTTGAGAGACTTTTGAGAAAGGCTTAATGTCAATAATTAGTTGTAAATGAAAAATTGTAGACTATATGCTGTAATGAAGTAATAATAGCTGAATTCTAGATTGCCGTTTTTGGAATTTTTTGTGGGCATTTGTGTCATTATGGCTTATTGTCGGTGATTCCGTTAGGATGGTCGTGGATTAAGCTGTGAAAGTTCACCGACTTCCATCCATACCAAAGGTTTATATGTTTATGACTAGAACTTAGCACTGATTTTCCGCATCACACCTTTTATTATTCGTCCATAAATTAGCCATTCAGAACTTAAAGGAACTCCTAATCAATTAACACCCAACAATTAAGTCTTCATATTTGAATGATTCTACACGATGTTGTCGTAAGTCCATTTCACTTTTTAAAATTCTGTAAAAATACATTAACTCATTAAAAGTATCATAATATGTATATCGTTGGAAAGGTTTTGACTTATACTATATTCTGACGCCATTTTTGGAATTTTTCAAACGGTTATATCGGTTTTGTATCGGTTCAAAGTAAGGCTAGAAACAATTGCTTATAACTTTTGAACAGATTTACACAAATTAAAAATTCCTTTTGATTCTGAAAACCTATAAAAATCTTCGCTGCTTTTTGAGAATTTCAAATTTTTTCTACGAGTGTTACATCATTTTTGAAGGCTCCAAACTTGAAAATTCAAATGTCTATAACTCGGAAACTATAATAGATTTTTAAATAAAACTTTTACTTATCGATTACATTTTTTAAGTAGTTTAATTAACAAAAGACAATTTTGGGGTTAGTTTATAAATAATGTCACAAAAACCAAATTTTCTAGATTTTCAAAATTTCTTTCACTTTTTTCACTTATAGTTTGCAATTATTAATAAAATTAGTTATGGTATTCATTAAGTACATAAAATTACCTTTAAAATGATGTATCACATGTATGGGGTTTGTACAAAATTAGGTCAAAAAATAAATTTTTATTTTTTTGACAACTTTTTTGAATAGTTTTCAAAATTCCAATAACAGATTCGAATAGTACTTTTGAAGACCTTTTCAGCAATATATAGTTTGTATAAGTTTACTTGCGTCAGTTAAGTGAAAAATTAAGAAAAATATTTAAATTTTTTTTACAACAACAACAAGCATGAATCGGTAATCTTAGTTTTTCTCAAAATTAACGCAAATAAACTTATACAAACTATATATTGCTGAAAAGGTCTTCAAAAGTACTATTTGAATCTGTTAATTTAATTTTGAAAACTATTCAAAAAAGTTGTCAAAAAATTAAAAAATTATTTTTTGACCTAATTTTGTACAAACCCCAAACATGTGATACATCATTTTAAAGGTAATTTTATGTACTTTATGAATACATTAACTAATTTTATTAATAATTGCAAACTATAAGTGAAAAAAGTGAAAGAAATTTTGAAAATCTAGAAAATTTGATTTTTGTGACATTATTTATGAACTAACCCCAAAATTGTTTTTTGTTAATTAAACTACTTAAAAAATGTAATCCATAAGTAAAAGTTTTATTTCAAAATCTATTATAGTTTCCGAGTTATAGACATTTGAATTTTCAAGTTTGGAGCCTTCAAAAATGATGTAACACTCGTAGAAAAAATTTGAAAGTCTCAAAAAGCAGCGAAGATTTTTATAGGCTTTCAGAATCAAAAAGAATTTTTAATTTTCGTAAATCTGTTCAAAAGTTATAAGCAATTGTTTCTAGCCTTACTTTGAACCGATACAAAACCGATATAACCGTTTGAAAAGTTCCAAAAATGGCGGCAGAATATAGTATAAGTCAAAACCTGTCCAACGATATACATATTATGATACTTTTAAACAGTTAATGTATTTTTACAGAATTTTAAAAAGTGAAATGGACTTACGACAACATCGCGAAGAATCATTCATTTATTTTACACCTCAATTCTTGAAACTTGTGCTTAAACAACAAGAAATATAATTACATACAGTAAAGGAAGCCAATTACTTACAAGTCACAATCACTATGTATTCGGATCTCTTTGATATGCCACATGTACACATGAGCATTTAAAGAATCAATCGTATGCTTATGTTGGAGCACATTACTTAAGGCTGGAATCGATTTACTGTCTTTAATTGAAATTTAATGCGAATTGATAATGTATGTGCAATAATGTGTATAATTGATTAAATGTAAAGTAAAGAAGAACGAGTTATGGAGTCACTTGGAGTTGATTGACTAAAGCGCATATGAAAGTAGTTGCTGACTCTACCCGAATAGCTCATGTTGGGTAATCGATCAAAAATCCATGAATGGTGTCCAATTTAAATTGGATCTGACAACAAGTCAAAGTCACGCCGGCTTGATGCCTAATTTAAACCGGGTCCAACTACAAGTCAGAGTGTTAGAGGTGCTTGGTCGAGTGACAGAGTTTGGATCGATTAACTGACTACATAGTTCTTGGATGTTGATATATTATGATTGTTGTAAATTGACATTCTGCAAATCTAAGTTATTTACTTTCTCACTTTGCTTGTCGTACAGCTCAATTGTGATCCATGATTTCCCATAGATGTCACCTGAAGCTGGTTCTATCGTTGGTTTCCAATTGACAGTCTTAAATGATTGACCGTATAGATGTATTTTCCTTTGAAGGGTTTTGAAGGTCTTTGAAGTGTTCTGAAGGTCTTTAAAGGGGTCTGAAGGTCTTTAAAGGGCTTTAAAGGTCTTTAAATGGCTATGAAGGTCTTTAAGGGACTCTAAAGGTCTCTAAAAGGCTCTGAAGGTCTTTAAAAGACTGTGAAGGTCTTTAAAGGATGTGAAGGTCTTTAAAGGACTGTGAAGTGGCTGTAAAGGTCTTTAGTAAAGGGACTGTGAAGATCATTAAAGGGGTCTGAAGGTCTTTAAAGGGCGGTGAAGGTTTTTGAATGACTCCAAAGGTCTTTAAATGGCTGTGAAATATTAATAAGATTGTTTTATTGATATGAAAGTGGTTTTACATTTTGAGTAGAGATTTACTTAATATTAGCCAGAATGGCTTTAAATTAAATTTTACATGAGTGATGTTTAACGAATTTGAGATGGATAAATATTGCATGTAGTGATGGCAAAAAAATTAAAAACCATATATACTTTAATAAAAAGAGAAAGAAAAAAAAATATTTAATTATTTGAACAAAATATAAAAGAGAAAAAAAAAGACGTTAGCTAATTAAAAATTAGTTCAAACAGAAGTAAGATGCAATGGTTAATCATATAAATTTTTTTGGAAGTTTATGTTTCATTCTAAAACTTAAGGAATCATGGCTATATTGGCCTAAGGAGGCACATAGACTATTTGAATGGTTGTTGAGTCTTAGGTAAAAATTATTAGTGAGACGCTCGATGAAATCACTTATTGGAGGTGTATTGGTCCGATTGTGCAATTCACTGTTTGAGACAAAGTCACTCCAATTGACATTAAGGATCATTCTTAGAATTTTATTCTGGAATAGCTGAATTTTGTTGATATGGCAATTGGCCGCATTACTAAAAATTGGACACGCATAGACAAGAATTGGCCGCACATAAGATTTGTAAATTTTGACTTTGGTGGCTACAGAAACAGGAGAATTTCTGTTCAAAAAACAGTACAGATTTGAAAAGCTTACACCACTAGCTTTGGCAATCATTCGATTAATGTGGTCAGAGTATGTCAATTTATTATCAAGAATGGCACCAAGATACTTTACTTGGGTTTTCCACTGTAATTGAGAATTATTTAACATAATTTTGTCCTTAGACATCATTTGAAGCATTTTGGTAGACTTAGTGAAGATAGAAAATTCCGTTTTAGACTCATTCAGGTTTATTTTCCAACTCTCAAAATATTTTTGAAAATTGTTTACAGCCTTAATAAGATGAGATTTGGCTGCTTTAAGGTTTTTCCAAGGAACTTCGACAAAATAGGCTGTGTCATCAGCATATAGTGATAAATTTCCTTTTTCAGGTATCGGAATATCATTTATAAACACATTGAACAAGTGGGGAGCAATAAGTGAACCTTGAGGTACACCGGAGGGTACACAGAAACGATAAGACCGGGAATTACCGACAGAGACGAAAGCTGAACGATCATTTAAATAAGATTGAATTAATTTGATTAAATAAATAGGATACTTGTAATTCACAAGTTTGTGGATTAAGCCGTCAAACCAGACTGAATCAAAAGCCTTACGCAGATCCAACATGACAATGCCCGTACTTTTGTTCTGATTGAAGCCAAAAGAAGCTTTCTCGGTGATGCGAAGAATTTGATGTACAGTTGAATGATGATGACGAAAGCCATGCTGCTGTTGAATGAAGATATTTTTTTCAATTTCATAATCATTGAGCCTACTCAGAATAATTTTCTCAAAGCATTTACCAATGCATGAAATCAATGAAATGGGTCTATAATGATCAACATCAGAATTCAATGGACCTGATTTAGGTATGGGAAGAATTTTAGCTATTTTCCAACGATGAGGGAAGTATGATAATTTAATACATGAGTTGAATAGAGAACATATTAAATTGACAAACAGATGAGATTTGTGTAAGGCTTTCAACGCAGAGTTTGGGATTCCATCCTCGCCACTAGCTTTTTTTGGATTCAACAAAAATAGAATTGACTCAACCTCATCAGCGGAAACCGTATCAGCATCGAAGTCAAGAATATTATTCAACGACTGGATTGATTTTTGCACAAGAGAGTCATGCTTGGAAGTCAAATTATGAGAGTGAGAGAAGGAATTTTGAAATGATGAGGCGAATGCATTAGCTTTATCAGCGTCAGAAAAAGCAGTACTACCATTTGAGATAATTGGAGGAAATGATTTAGATTTCCTTTTAACTGACTTGGCCATATTGAACAATGAGTCATCGAATGAAATATTTTTCAAGGAATCGTTAAATTTTTGAATCTTTTCCAATCTTATGCGTTGTCTAATCATTCTGTTAAGTTGATTAAACGCAGATTTGAAAGCATCGTCCCTAGTTCGTTTGAATAAGTTTCTATAGTGGTTACGATTTTTAATGAGGTTTTTGACTTCATCAGAATAACGATAGCGAAGTAGTGAAATATTTTTTTTTGGCACTGACTGTAAAATAGAACTGTTAATGATCTCCTCTAGAGAACATATAGCTCTGTCGATGGATTCGTTGGATGAGAGATCGTTAAAATGGAGAGTTGATAATTTCACATTAACCAAGTTAACAAAGAGTTTCCAGTTGGCTTTTGAGAAATTAAAGGGAGAAACAATATTTGGCGATAAGGCATCAATTGTGAAAGTCAGAGGTAGATGGTCAGATGATAAGTCATTAATAACATTAACACTGCTTGATAAAACAAAATTTTTTGTAGCAACAAAGTCCACACATGAGGGATCTCCTCGATAAGGGAATAATGTGGGATAATTTGGAGGGGAAATATTGAAATTAAATTGATCAAATAGATTAAAGAGATCTCTTCCTTTAAGATCATTTTTAACATTATTCCAGGCGGTATTTTTACAGTTGAAATCTCCACCTACAATATGATTACCAGTGAAAGAAAGAACTTTTTTAAAGAAGCTTTTCGATTGGAGACGAGAAGCAGCAGGGGAGCAATAAATTGAGGAAATTAGAAGGGGCTGATTGTCTACTACAATTGAAATTGAGCAGGCTTCAGCGAATCCCATGGAAATACTTTTAAAATTGTGATGAGGAATGCTTGATTTAATAAAAATAGCACAACCACCACGATATCTATCGGTTCTGTATGACGTAAAATTATTTAGATTAAACGAGTCGCTATGAGTGAGCCAGGTCTCAGAAATTAGGAGAATATCAATACATAATTTATCGACCAGAGATGCAATTTCAGTGAATTTGTTTTTCAGGGAATGAGCGTTCCATACTAATAATTTAAGTACCATGATCAAATGATTGATTAAGACTATACTTAATGAAGATTGAGCAACGTGATTTATGATCAGTTGTCTGGCTTAATTCATCAACCATATTGCAAAAATGATCAATTGAATCAGAAATTAACGGTAAAGAATTTAATTTTTGTTGTGCATGGGACAATTTAGTAAACAAATTAGAACTATGAGAGGATTCCTTAAGCTTTTGAGAGAAACTTACATAATTGCTGGTATTGTGAGGATGATGCACACTTTCTGCAGTTTGATGAGGCAGCTGAGGGAAATGTGATGATGAAGCTAGTAGCTCTGAATGATTCCTTAAATCTGACTGGAACCTCACTCGTGGAGCTTTTGATTCAACATACTTCTTATAAGCCGGACAACCGCGGTGGTTAGCAGGATGATCACCTAAGCAGTTACAGCATTTGACTGAATCGTCTCGAGACGTTCGCGGACATTCACCTTTGGCATGTGATTCATTGCATTTGATGCAACGAAAAGGACGACCGCAGTTGTAGGATGAGTGACCCCAGAGTTGGCAATTGTAACATTGCGTCTCCCTTTTTTTGATATTCTTGAGGTTTTCCCATTTTATCATTACACCATCAATTACATGGAATGAATGGTTGAGAACACTGACATTCATGTTTTGATTGAAATGTACAAGGTACATGACGTAGTCATCTCGTCTTACAAAATCTGTGACCTTCAGTGCGGGTACATCACAACTCAAAAGAAGTTGGAGCAATTCGGCTGAAGTTGTATGATAAAATCCCTTGAGGATAAAGGTACGGGATTTTTCACTTGGCTCAGTGAACGTATGGAAGCCAATGCATTGACCACGAAGTTTATCAATCAAATGCTTCTTGTCAGAAACATTGAAACAGGAAATTTGAGTAGAGTTGGTATTACGAACTTTCATCAGTGGCTTGGATAGAAGCGAAACTTCAGAGATGACTCTTTTGCATACCTGTATGTTGGCATTAACAAAAATCGGCTTAACAGGTTTTTCAGCATCTGGTTGAGATGCGAGTGACTGAGTTGAAACTTGCTGCGATGAGGAAGATGGGATGTCATTTCTTGAAATAGACTTAACTTTCTTAACCTCTACATTTCTCGTAGGGGTTGGAGAGGGTGAGTTTTTGCGCTTGGTTTTGGCCATAGCCAATCAAAAACACTAAAGCACTAAGTAATAAAGGCAACCACAACGGAATTCACGAAGAAGTTAGCTAAATAAGCACTTAAAAATTAATTATTTAAAAAACCGAAATTTTTTATTGTTGACTTTTCAGCGGGGCCGAAAACTTTTTTTTTTTTTTTTTTTTTTTTTTTTTTTTTTTTTTTTTTTTTTTTTTTTTTATGGCTGTGAAAGTCTTTAAAAGGCTGTGGAGGTCATTGAAGGGCTTTTGCTGTCCTAAAGTGCAGCATGTCATTGCCATTTACTTAATATTATCCTAATTTTATCATTTCATTCTTAAAGGAGGTTCCGTTCATCACAAATTGGTTAGTCGATCAAAAATCTGACTCCAGGTCGAGTGACTCCGACTTGGTGGTTGATTCGGTCCTTACACCATGTCACATCGATTTAGCTTGGATTTTCAATATATTAAGTCGATTACTTTGTAGTACTCAGATGTGCTTGATATCAATTATACTCACACATCCTTGTTAGTCTTCATATTTAAATGATCACAATCCGATATAATCCTCATATTTATGCTAACTGACTGTAATTACAAAGTGACAATTACATTCAACATACATCCCACAAATTATGCGACCGTAAAGTAGCTGAGTGTAGCAAAGAAGAATGTGAAATAATCATAATAAGTAATTAACACCTCATACATCTTCTTCCTATAATTACAATTTATTGACTGTGTGCACTTGTTGGAATCTGAGGCATGCATGCATTCGAAACCAATAATATGTGGATGGCAATATGATAGCGAAATAAATATGTGTGAGAATTGTGCTGCAAGCTTAGTTTACATTCTGCCAACATGAACATAAATTTTATGTTATTATTCATTTTTTGCTACCAGTTTTTACCTATCCTGACTTTACCTGACTATTTATCTCGTCTACTTCATCACTATACATATATTTTATGTTTTATGTCTACATGTTAATTTAATTATGAGAATTTTTGAATAAATTTTTATTATTTTTATGCTGCCATCGGCTGTGAGTTGATCGACGATGCAATAGAGAAGCTTCTATGTTCAATTTACTGGATTGTAACTTTTATGAGCGCGGTTTTTATAGGATGAATATTTGTGGGTTGTTTTTTGTTAGTAAGTGTTAGTAAGTGCTTCATGAGTTACTCTATAATATGTTGTGCTCCAATCTGTCCATAATGAAGTCCAATGCAGAATTGAGAGGATTTTGGCAGTCTGAACACAATGGAGTCCGAAACCACTTTATAGTCCTGCCAACTGTGGTCCAATGTGGCCATAATATGACTTGAACAGACAGGGAGCATTCTTATGAGTTTGCTGACAAAATTGAGCATGCCCGATTGTCATTGTCTGTTAAGGTGGCACAATGTCTTTATTAGACTATAATGCGCAATATACTAAGTCACTTGCTCAAAGTCTCTCGTACTTAAGTTCCTACCTTCTAAATATTTGTATAGTTCTAGTAGATTATCCGGCCATACTGGAACAAATGAAGAGGGCTTTACAGATATGCTTGGATGTCTAAACTGGCAACCCCAGCTAGCCAGACTTGATTGTGTGACGAATGTATCCATGCAATTTTTATTGATAGCCTGAGTTTTTGTCCACTCTAACAGGCTCAACTGTTAGAACTAGCCATTAACTAGTTGGGAATAGAGCTAGAGCATTGTTGGGAGTTTAAACCTTCAGAATGAATTTTTAATCCTATATATTTCCTGAAATTCGATCAAAAAATTTTTTCCCAAGCCTAAAACGTAGCATTTGAACAACAATTGACATCAATCAAGTTGGGACAACTCTAAGCACCTTCGAGAAAAGCTACTGATAAGAATCTTGTCAGCTATAACAAGAGACCAGAAAGGCGGTCAAAGAACTCTTGTAATGAGGCTGTCGATAGTGTTGCAATTGGCATTGAGAATTCGGAAGTGGAAACAAGCAATGGACCTTGCTCCAGATGACATAAATGGAAGGTCATAGGTCGCAATTGATCTGTTCAATCAGAGATGTATATGAGTAAGTACATCTATAGCCTGAGCTAGGGTCAAACTCAAAATCCTCTTAAACACACCATAAACAATAACCCACCATCCCCTCAAGCTGAACATCTTAATTAACAAATTATCTCAAGTAAAACGAGCTAGTTCCGAGAAATATCAATTCACTTCCACATTATTATTTTTTATATATATATTTCCCTCATTCAATGTCATTAATGCAATGAAACTTGATCACTTGAATTGCTTAAGCTGTGAGCTTTCTATCATGTCAATTAAGAGTAAAGTCTAAATTGACTCTGAAGGTGCTACATAAAAATGCTTGAAATTCAACACCTTCCATTAATTAAATAAAATTGCTCTTTATCTTACTTCTTACTTCTCTTCTTTCTCTAGTTCCCTCAGTCAATTCATTCAGCACATTCTTGGATCTCTCACTGATTGCGGTTGATCTATCGTGTTATTAATAAAGTCATTTATATGAAAAAAAGTGTTGGCAGCAATAAAGCAACCTCAATCAACCCAAATAAGAGCCTAAATGATTCTTTGTGCGCGAAATAGTGTTGAACATAAGGACTGGAGCACAACTTTACATTAAATTTAATATAAAAATAACATAATGTATGAATAAAAGACCTTAAAATACTGTGTATGAGACTAAAGAGAAGGAAAAAAAATAAGAAATATAAAATAATTGCTTAGATTTATAGAAACAGATTGTGAATGAAATGAACGAATGAAGAAGAGAAGTAAGGGAGGCATCATAATTTTTTAGCAAGTAACTTATAACGCATTATTTTAGGGATTTTAAGAAGTCATGATCAGAGTTGTGAAACGGCCTGATTTTATCGGTCGGCCAAAAACGGCGAGCGATAAAAACGATGAACGACTGGCCGATTCTCTCGGCCGCCGACATTGGCCTTCACAATTCTGGTCATGATATTGGGAAGATGAATTTTATTCTGACTGGAATATTAAGCAGAGCTCGAAGTCGACTCGAGAAAATGCCTGAAGTGAACTCTTCATTTTTCGGTACCATCTGCTTTTTGGGGATGTTTAATAATCTAATGTCAATTGCAAACACATTCAATTCTGGAATTTGTCGGGGAAATCTTTGTGATTTCTTGCCATCCACAACTTGACTACTACTATGTCTGATTCCATTTACGAGGCAAATCCATCTTAGACAATCTACTTATAGACTGGTAATAATATCACCATCTATAAAGAGGTGTTGATTAGAAAACTTACAATTTGTCATCATATCGTGATTTATACTCTTCTTCTTCATTTACAGAGCCATAGATCGCTCGCAGTAGATTGCTCGTCTTTCAAATTCTCCAAACTTAGATATTAACCAACTTTTGATCCCTTATATATCCATATTCCGGTCAAGTAAACTGATTTATCGATAGACCTAGCTTTAGGCGACATCAATCAAGAGCTGATCGAAATGACAAATGCGATAACTATCTAAATAAGTATCGTTTACAAAGTAATATGTAACCGAACTGACATCAGTGCTGGCAAATATGTTTTATCGATATTCATTCAGATGATAAGTTGGTACTATAGGTCTTAAATTGTATCAAGAAATTTATCAATTGCCTTAAAAAAACAATTTCTGTTGAATATGAAGTGATTTAGCTATTTAGAGCTGATATGTAATTTGTGCAATTTACCACTTTTGTCAGCAATTATCGACACTCTAAATCCTGTCGTTGTATCCAGTAATTATATTCATGCTATGGACATTTCAGTGTCGATATCGATATTTTTGTAAACGATACTTGTTTCAAAGTCGATATTTTTGAAAAAAGTCGACTTTGTGTCGAATTTGGAATTTTTTGTACATTTTTGTCTAATTTCAACATTTGTAATCATCTATTTTAGCTAAAGAATGCTCTACAACCAAGAATTGTTCAATTAAACCTTGTTATTCAATGAAAATCAACTAAAATTAGTGAAAATTTGACGGTTATTTTGTAATTCAAACGAAAAATAACGGCTAATTTCGACATGTCCGTAGCATTATTAAACTGCCTTTGAATGAATTGTTGTGGGCCATGAAAGAACACGACGAAAAAATAGCGCAAAATTCAGGCTCAGGCAGATATGACTCTAGTCTGAGGACGGATATCATCAAGTCTCTCCCAGATTATTTTCGCCATCGATACGTCATGTACTTTCTGGAGCAGAGTTGTGATGGCTGATGTCCGCGACCGAGAGAATTTGCCAGTCGTTCATTGATTTTACCGGTCATTGCTTTTTATTGCTCGCCGTTTTTGTCTGTCAACGTTTTTTGTCCGACCGATAAAATCCAGGCTGAGAAACTCCGCGGTAGTACCGTGGTATCCATTTAGTGGCAATACCACTAAATACCGCCGATACCGCCAAGTTTCTCAGCCTGGGATAAAATCAGGCCGCTTCACAACTCTGTTCTGGAGTATTAATCAAATTTGATTAAAACATCAACATTATTGAATTTCACAAAAAATCAGACAAAATGCTCTAACACCCTGCAACAAGTTGCCATAAAATTAAGCTCAAGAAAAAAAAAATTGAGGCTCTTGTGAAATATAAAGTTATTAAGAAAATGAAAAAAATTTCCACGGTATTTCATATAAATATTTTTATTTTTTTTACATTTTCGTTCATATTTCTTCAAAGTTTGTATTAAGCAATCTAGCATGTTGTTGTGCTATGTGAGAATATTTCTCACTTCTATTGAAAGATATAGTAAATATCGATATCAAAAAGGAATTTCTTTTTTTCGTTATATATAAGTACTAGAGTATCGGGAGAGCCCGTGGCGCCCATCTTCAGAATTTTCAGCTTTACCTCCCATTTCCCCTGATGCCCCCCAATTTTCGGCTTCACATGGCTTTACATTGCACAACCCATTCCCCCTGATACCCTTCAATTTTTGGCTTCACATGTCTTCACATTACATCCTCTATTTCCCCTGATACCCTTCAATTTTCGGCTTCACGTGGCTTCACATGGCTTTACATTGCACAACCCATTCCCCCTGATACCCTTCAATTTTTGGCTTCACATGTCTTCACATTACACCCCCATTCCCCCTGATACCCCTCAATTTTCGGCTTCACATGGCTTCACATTTTACCCCCTATTCCCCCCGATACCCCTTAATTTTCGACTTCACATGGCTTCACATTACACCCTCCTTCCCCCTGATACCCCTCAATTTTTGGCTTCACATGGCTTCACATTACACCCACATTCCCGCTGATACCCCTCAATTTTTGGCTCCACATGGCTTCACATTACACCCCCAATTCCACCTGATACCCCTCAATTTTTTGGCTTCCCATGGCTTCACATTGCACCCTCCATTCCCCCTGATTCCCCTCAATTTTTTGGCTTCACATGGCTTTACATTGCACAACCCATTCCCCCTGATACCCCTCAATTTTTGGCTTCACATGGCTTCACATTACACCCCCTCATTCCCCCTGATACCCCTCAATTTTCGGCTTCACATGGCTTCACATAATGGCTTCACATGGCTTCCGTTCCTGTATCAGCATAGAAATTGGATGTTTATAATATAGATAATATTGAATGGAACAGAAAAGAATGTGATTAACGCTTCGTACAAGTCATTGAGTATGAGTAGGTGTATATATTCATTCACATATATCTCTCTATCTGTACCAACGAAAATATAATATTATTTATAAGTATATTGAAATCGGCAAAATGCTTTTTGATATTTCTTCATTCATTCCAAGTTTCTGTAATTTATCTCTCAGAAAAAACAGCCATCCATGCATGTTTGTGGATTTCTTTTCAATAATTTTTCTTAACTTTTTTTCTTTCTTGATTATTAATACGTACATGAGTCGAATTTATACCCGAATGATTTGTTCAGAGGTAAATATCATGTTTTGATCTTCTCCAGATCTTCCGACTTTATTACTGACTATAACGGTCATTATGAGCGATATTTTTGGAATTATCAGAATTTATTAATTTTTTAAGACTTGATTTACTTTGTTGCAATTTACACAAAAACAGAATTAACACAAATGAAATTGGATCTCCCGGAATTGGAGCTGGTTGTATGCTCGTCTGTTGTAAATTTTGCAATCTCTGATTTTTACATGATTTGAGTCCAATTTCGTGCAGATTTAAAGTGATTAACAATAATTTGAGTTATAGACGTTGGGATCTTTGTTTCTTTGAGATGCTATGATGTTTATTGAGGTGGATGGAGTTAATTTGTTGCTTCTGAATTGGAAGTGATTTAAAGTGATTTTTGAGAAGCAAAGGGGCACAAATGATGTCAATCAGAACTACCTGTAGTAGTTAAAATGAATATCTTGATTCTGAACAGGACTAGAACGTTTTTAGCTGCTAAATGCTAACATCATTAGCTTTAAATGCTAAAATCGGTCTGGTGAGCTTAAATTAGACATTTGTCTTGTGTTTGTATCAAGTACGTCAGCATTCTCTAACAGACAGGGAGCATACTCACTTAATTGAGCGTGCTCATGAATATACTCAGTATACTCCTTGTCTGCTCCCGATTATGACTCTAATCAAAACGATACATTACCATAATTACGTCCAAATATTGTCAATCAATTCAAGAATTTTATTTTGACTTACTTATCGAGTCCAGCAACAGAGTCTGATGGAAAGCCTTTTGTTGTAATCTAAGCTCCTATAGGAACATGGTTGCATTAAGTAGGTAAGTAAGTTACTTATCTGGGATAAAGCATGTGTCGTTTATGTCAATTCGATGATTTTTGGATAGGGATTGTAATTTAATGACTTTTTCCTTTTTTTGGTTCAAAAAATGGATAGGAAGCTAACAGGAATGGCAGGAAGTGACAAGAAACAATGTCATGCCGACATCCATAGCTAAGCCACAATTAGCTTTCATATCTAGGATCCGTTCATTTATTACGTAAATCTTTTAAGGAAATAGAAGAAGGACCATTTGGTACAGAAGAGATGGGACATGGGGGTCAAAAAGTCAATTTTTACGTAATAAGCCATGCTTCAGACCTGAGGATGGATTTCATAAAATTTTGGAACCAATACTGGATGTGACCCCAAAAACCCCTTTCCTGACTATTATCAATTAACCAACACGTTTCAATTTTTGTCATCATTTCTTATTCAAGCATTGAAGTCTTTAGTCATTCACAGTAGTTCTAGTCATCAATTCACATGCTTTATACTAAATTCCCAGGCTGATCTAGATTAATCTTTAAATACCAACTTTATTACCGGATTAAGATAATATTTTGCCATATTTCAATTAAATTCAAACGCAAAAAGTCATTATTACAAATGACATCAACTAGTTCCTCGAAATTTACATACTTACCTCATCCAGTCACATTTAATTAACTCCAACATCTTCATTGCACATGAAATTGCTCCGGATTTTCCCACACAAAATAGTTCTTAATTGTTCCATAAATTCAATGAATAATTGAGTTTATTTTTAGGAATTTAATTTCATTTGACTGCATTCATATTTCTCTCGGTTCTCGTGACGTGCTGCAAATTAAAATAAATATTTATAATTCAATATAAAAATGCAGTCGAGTCTGTTGGCGGTTGATTGTTTGCATGTGGAACTTAATTGTTTTGTTTTGCCTGTACAGGCATTTGAACAGACATGAATGAAGGGATTCTGGATGGATTTGAAGGTTTAAAATGAGTTGAGGTTGGTATGTGCAGGGCGTAGACAAAAATGTTACTAGGGAGGCCCGACTGTTATTTGGATGTTTTTAGCGCATTTTTGAAATTTTTTTCAAAAAGGTAGCTTAATAAGACACTTTGTTCGTTCGTTCGTTCGTTCGTTCGTTCGTCTGTTCGGTCGGCTGGAACGCGAGATCTCAAAAACTAGACATTGTAGAGAGCTCTGGTTTGTTTTAATAGCATCGTTCTATCAAGTTATTGGGTTATCGGTCATTTAGAAGTTTCAAATCAACGCATAAATACTATAATTAACAGTTTTTCATTTTCAAATACAACAACAACAAAAACAACAACACGTTTTTTCATTGTTTTACAGTGTTTTTCAATGTTTGTCGATGTTTTTTCAGTGTTTACTGAACAATGTTTGAATTTTTTTACCGTTATGAGTTTTGAATTATGAAAATCCGTTAAATGATTAAGTTCTTAAATTTGTGGAAGTTTTATATGGATCTTGTTTTAAGATCTGAAAGTTACTTGGATCTTACTGGATCTTGGTTTTAGGTTTGGAAGTGATCTGAATCTTACTGGATATTATGTTTTAGGTCTGGAAGTGAACTGGATCTTACTGGATCTTGGTTTTTAGGTTTAGAAGTGAACTGGATCTTACTGGATCTTGGTTTTTAGGTTTGGAAGTGACCTGGATCTTACTGGATCTTGTGTTTTAGGTCTGGAAGTGACCTAGATCCTACCAGATCTTGTTTTGTGGGCCAGGAAGTAAACTGGATCTTGTTTTTGAGGTCTGGAAGTGACTTATTAATCAATTACTGATCGCTGGGACAAAAATGCGCTTAAGTCCCTCGATCAATAACACGAGGACTTTTGTAATTTTTTTTTAAAGCAGACAAAAAAGACAGACCCCATTGCTCCCCTCACATCCTGGCTATGCTCCTGGCTTTGTGGTACCTAATTATTGTGATACCGATCAAGCTGTCACGGGTTCGATACTCGGCAAGAGAAACTATTGTAGTTACTTCTTACTTCTTTTGCTGGGGCGCACGGGGCCCATTGTCGCCTTTTAAGAACATCTGTAGACAGCTCAATCTTTCGATAACTTCTGCTAGTTCGGGATATTGAGAACTCTAGCGTCCTTATCAACACATCCAATCCTGGAGATTTTCAGTCTTCATCTCGATCTTTTGCCGTCCACAAAGTCTGCAAAAGTTACTCTATAGTGATTTACCTGTCCTTTATCGAATCATATTTACTTACTTACTTCGCTACAGATTCATACAGATCAGTTGTGATCCATGACCTCAGACAGGAGTCGGCTGAAGCTGGCTCTATCGCTAGCTTTCACTTGCCAATTTCCGATACCAAGTGCAATACTATTATCAAATCATATGCAGTGGAACCGCGACTCACAGCCTCCATTTGTAAGCTAAAGACAATAAGATGGCAATAGCGTCATCAAAAGATCTAGGCTCTGATCCCACTATAAACCGTAAGTCTAATGAGTGCAGAGGTCAAGCGTATCCTCAGTCGTTAAACAATCATGAGTCATGAAACGCCCTAGGGCCGCTCTGGATCACAATGATCTGAATTGCAAAAGATTTGAAAATGTTTGCAATATTTAAAAAAAATTAAAAAATTTTATAAAGTTAAAAAAAAATTTAAAAAATTTAAAAAAGTTTTAAAAATTAAAAAATTTAATAATATTTTAAAAATTTAAAAAAAAAAAAGTAAAAAAATTTCAAAGATTTAAAAAAAATTTAAAAATTTAATAAATGTATAAAAATTTAAAATAAATTTTAAAAGTTAAAAAATGTAAAAAAATTTCAAAGATTCAAAAAAAATTTAAAAAATTTGAAAATCTAAAAAAATTTAAAAAAAATTACAAAATTTAACAAAATTTAAAAATTAACAATAATTTGAAAAAATTTAAAAAATATAAAATTTTGAAAAAAGTTCAGTAAAAAGGAGGTTTACATTAATTTTACTCAAGGATTGTTTTTAGGTTACAAAATTGGACTCGAACTTCCAACTTTTACA
Source organism: Chironomus tepperi (assembly GCF_022539635.2). Taxonomy (NCBI): domain Eukaryota; kingdom Metazoa; phylum Arthropoda; class Insecta; order Diptera; family Chironomidae; genus Chironomus; species Chironomus tepperi. The sequence continues at coordinate 1,643 of NW_027226185.1, read as the reverse complement.
ATCTATAAATAAATTCAAATTACATGAGCTTTAACATTTGTATCTCAATCAGCTAGTCATTATTCAATATCAACTTTAACCTTATATTAACTTCAAGATCTCACAATAAATGAAGTATAAAATATATTGTAATATAAAAATCAAATCAAGTTGTAAAGAGGTAACGCAGAGCAAATTTTTCAATTATGAGAATAAAAAAAAGCAGGCATCAGAGATAAGAAGCGAGTCGAGTGTGACGCAGGAATAAAAAAAAAAAAAAAAACGAACACGAAGAACTACAAGAGCAGAAATTTGTTTCAATAAGATCTTATCTGCTCATTTTCCACTTAATTCAATTTATGTATATAAAAGGAGAATACAAGCGAGCAAGCAAGGCAATATTGCTTTTTTTGCAGAATGACTACAATTTTTACACATGCATATTTATCTATATGAGTGTAATGAATTTAATAAATTAATGAAATGATGAGGCTGATGGCTGTAGAATATTGATTTGTGGTGATAATTATGATGGCTTTTTTGAAATGAGTTGAGGATTGAAATTTTAAAGAATTTAAACTGCATAGCCAATTTTTAAAATATTAAAGTCATTCACATATTACGTTAAGAAAGGATGAGGAAGGGGTCATGACTTTGCTATGATGGGTATGAGGGTCAAAAGGTCAATTTTTTGGTTTGCATAATAAGTGAACTTACCCTGATCTACTAATTAAGTGCAAATTTAGTTGTCCGATCATCATAAGTAGCTTACTCTATCAAATATCCAGGACCGCAGCAACGTTTCCTCTAGCATAGTGCCGGATTCAAACATAGTCAGTAAGTCAGTTAATCTATCGACAATCCAGTACAGGAGCAGCGTGCCTCTGGCATGGTGCCGGATTCAAACCAGAATCTCCAGAGTTGTTTATTCAATCAAAAATCCGATCCAGATCGATGAGACTCTGAAATGAAGCTAGATATGGTTTCAATCCGACACCATGCTAGAGTCACACTGCTCGGGTATTGGATTTTGGATCAACTAACCGACCTCAACATAAGCGGATGAGGACGCACTAGGTGTCTTGGAGAGACGGGTGCTACGAGTGATTAGTGGGCCTGTAAAGGAAGGAGAAGAATACCGAAGTAGACATAAAAATGAACTATATTTGCTATTCCAGGATGCAGGTATTGTGACAGTACATCTAAAAGAACAACTGCAGACTTTGTGGATGGCAAGAAATTAAGAAGAATTCCTTTATAACTTATTAATTAGCAGGCTCCATAGAAGCTGGCCTGGGGAATTTGGGGAAGCCGAAGTCTGACTCCGAAGCTAACCAAACGTCAAGTGTATACCTTCTCGTGGTATTCCCTGATATCGCTAAATACACCGCTGGTGACCGAGCTATGTGCCGGGATATGTACATTAAAGGATAGAGTAAAAGCCTATCCAAATTACCTTGTTTAAAGGGTGGCAGTCCCACAGTCAGGCTAGGAATGGTAAGGCTTACAACCGAACAATTCCGAAATTACCTTGTACAAAGAAATCATCTAAAGGTAAACAAGATAGAAGCTGGCCTCTATAGAAACTGACTTCCACAAGAAGGAAGGCTTCCTCCAAATGAAGACCTGCCAATTCTCTCCACAACCAATCCAACCTCTTCTAA
>NW_027226184.1:0-20139 GCF_022539635.2 Chironomus tepperi | reverse complement strand
CAAATCATGATGATGATGATAGTTTTATTATTTTCCTATTCATTCACTCCACTACCAATTCATTCATTCCATTCTATAAAAAATAAGGATTCAATTTCATCGCAGAAGTGAAAATCACGAGATAGTAAATGCTGATTCATATGCAAATCTATTGGGATGCGGATAAGCTTAAATTAATGTTGTTAGCATGGAATTATCAAATTCATGCAATTCGTAATTGTACTTTAATAGGACCGGATCTAACGACAATGACAAATTTATGGAGCAGTATCAAAATGCTTTGACTGAATTAATGTTAATAAAACTAGTGATGGTGCTATTGGATCACCTGTAGGTATTTATGCTGGCCGTAAATTTTATGCTGTTTTTCTTCTCTGCGTAACATTAAAGAGATTAAGGATGTTGTGTTATGGTCAAGGACATTGAGAGAAAATTATTCAGTTGTGGAGAAGATTTTTATGTAAATGTATTAAATCAAGTGATTACAACGATTTGTAGAAATTACGATTCATATGGAATGTTGCTTGTGGCCTTTTTGGGCAGTTATTGTGATTTTTTTGGTGATTTTTTCATGCATGAAAAAATTTAAATTAATTTGAGGCTGATTAAATTTACATTAAATGTTTTACTTAATTTCACATAATTAAGTCGATTTTAAGCTCTAGCAGCATTAAAAAATGTCGTAATAATTTTAAAGTGTAGAAATTACAATTTTATGGACATTTATGCATTCATATTAGCATCATTAATATAATTTTTCCATGCGATTAAAACATCTTGATTGCTCAATTGAATGGAAAATTCGCAAAAGGGCTTTGTAGTGACATAAGTAAACAAATTAAGATAATTCAATAAAATTGGTAGTGTTATCATTAACTACTCGTGATATCAATTTGTAGTGGATGGAGCTATTTAAGTTATTATAAGTGAAGTGGTGCTATCGTCCTAATATTCATTGAGATTTTGAAGTTTATTCAACTCACGCGTTTGATATGGAAAGAATCGACTCGACTCCAGGCAAAATTATAGTCGACATCAGCTCTACTTCTCTTGAGTGAATAAATTATTAATTTGACTAGTTGTATGTCTAAAGTTCCTTTAAACTAGTGAATCTGTCAAAACTTTAAAAATAATAATTATCTGCTTTCAAGTGCGATAGAAAAAATATAAAATTCCTAACTGAAATAGGCTTAATTCTTTTAAAAATCATCTATATGACCAACCTTTAAGGGCCAATATTAGGATTTTCGGAGTTTGAACGAATTTTTGATTTCTAGAAAGGTTAACATCGAAACTCACTAAAGCAGTTCTTCGAAGTCTCGGTATTGACAAATCTCGAGAAGTATTATTCTCAATCTCGAATTCTTAAATAATTTTCATTAAATTCAATTTAATGCACTTTAACAAATAAGTAAACTGTCTAGAATTCGATAAATATTCACTTTAATCATATTGAATAAAATCATCTTCTTCATAGTTATTATTTGAATTTAATTTTTTTCCAATAAATTATGCAAATGCTAGATAGACTTGATTTGAATCTAGAATTTTTGTCGCAACTACACGAGGAAAACTTAACCTACTGACTGCTGAAAAAATCACAGAATAATTTGATTCTAATTATTACTGATTTGAATATAATTTTTACTTGATTTTTCTTATTGAAATCCTCAAGCTACCTTGTTATTGCATTTGTATGATGCTTGAGTCTCTTCCAAACTGGAGCTTGTCCATGACCATTTCTTTAAGACCATGATATCTGACCTAGTACCAATTTCTGCACATTACAAGAACATAACATGCACTAATTTCATCGAAAATGTTATTTGCATGGTTTTTTAAAGCAATGACTAAAATCTTTGCTAAATTCATGACCCATCAATAGCAGCACTGACTAACTGTATTTGCTTCAATCTAATCCAAAATTCATCTCATTCCTTTACAGTCACCATCTCAAAGTCAAGATGACGCCAATTCACCATCCATACAACAAGGAGGAGGAAGAAGATGAAGGATCCGAAGATGAATCTGACGATAGAGCCATCCAAGCATCCTACGATCCAGAGCGACTCAAGGCATTCAATGTAAAGATAAAAATACAAATTAGTCGCAATATTCATCCTATATTTATGACCAAACTTTTTTTCTCGGTATTATTCACAGATGTTCGTGAGGTATTTGTGGACGAGAATTTAGATCGAATGGTGCCAATATCAAGAGCAACCAAGAAAAAGTTCAAGCTATGGTGATTCTGTACGGCATGTTTGAATTCTCAGAGCGAGCACGAAAGCGTCTACGTACGTACCTAAAATCTAATATCGACGTAATAAGAAGGTGAAAGATGGTTGGGAAAATCAACAAGTCACGTCCAACACCAGCACATTTAACATCCGTTCAAGCTGAACAAATATTGACAATTGCATGCGAAAATAGGGATTTAAATGCAAAACGTATGAGACTTGGTATGGAGCCAATTAGTCAATCATTAAATATTCCATCATCACATTCAATGATTCTAAAAGAGTGCACCATCGACGCATACGCCATTCAAGTCATCGTCATCATCAACGATATCAATTGATCCAACACCAATCGCTTTCGATCTCGACAAATGTCGCAATTTGTAAAAGTGAACCGATTATCTCAACGACAACTGATTCGAATGCTAATTCAATAAAGTAAGTTGGAATCTTTTTTTACAATTTTTGCTGATTTGGCATGGAAAATGCTTGAAAGAACTTCTTGAAATTTTCATATAAAATTATTGAAATTTTGTGTCGAGAAATCACAAAAAAAATGCGTAAATTCTGAAATTCTAATGACAGATTCACAGTCCGTCCTCATGAGCTCAAGTAAAAATTGAAATTTTAGAAATCGGATGAATGCAGAGGGTCAGTTTTAGAAATTGCCATTCAAACCCCTCGTTAATTTTATGCACAAATGCACACCAATACATGGACAATTTGGTAAATTTGTTTTTTGAAGGATGTTGAGCCTTTATATTCACCACCGTTTTTCACGTGTGAATGTATTGAATTTGTTCAGATTGAAAAACCAGTTTTTTGGATTTTTCAGCCAAACTAAGCACAATGGCAAGTTATGTTCTTTCGCAAAGTTTGTGCCTGGAATTCCTCATCATAATCAAAACAGATTTGAAATTGGTTAAGGCATTGCTGAGGAAAATCAGAAAATTTAACACGAGGAAGAGCAAACCAAACAAACAAACAAACAAACAAGCAAACAAGCAAACAAGTTAATCAGCAAGAAATCTCAGCGAGACATCGTAGAGACTTCTAGTTTTTTGCAATCGATCCGTGCTGATCTATAGAAGAGCTGATTAGATTTTGGGCTTGGCAGTGCAGCCGTTGCTTCTAAAAAAACCAAAACTTTCGTTTTCATACAAATTTCAAAATCAATGTTTATTACGATTTTTGAAACATTTAACATTGTATGAAAATTATCAAACATTTGCAAGCAAGAAACGCTGGCCTACCCCGCTAGACCTGATCCCTCAAACATTTGCCAAGCGAAGCAACCTACCACTAGACCTGATCCTCGACATTTACCAAGTAAACCCAGCTACCCCGCTGGGCCTGATCGCTCAAACATTTGCCAAGCGAAGCACCCCTTCTCGCACTAGCCTGATCAACATCAAACGACACCAAGCGGGCGCCTTCTCACTAGCCTGATCAACAAACGGTACCGGCGGCAGCTTCACCACTGTAGCCTGACTCCTCAAACATTTGCAAGCGAAGCAACCTACCCACTAGACCCTGATTCCTCAAACATTTACCAAGCGCAGCAAGCCTACCCACTAGACCTGATTCCTCAAACATTTGCCAAACTGAAGCAGCTCACACTAGACTGATTCCTCAATCATGTACTTAAACTGGCAACCTACCGCTGGAGCCTGATTCCTCAAGCATTTGCCACTTGAAGCTTGGCTTCACACTTGCTGAGCTATGATTCCTCAAACATGTGCCAAGCGAAGCTTAGCCTACCCACTAGACTGATTCCTCAATGTATGCAGCGAAGCAGCTTACACTAGACACAGTTCCTCAAACATTTGCCCAAGCAGAGAAGCACAGCCTACACTGGGCCACAGTCCCTCAAACATGTGCCAAGCGAAGCAGCCTACATAACTAGGCCTGATTCCTCAATCATGTGCAAAGCAGCAGGCTTAACCTACCCGCTGGAACCTGATTCCTCAATCATGTGCCAAGCAGAAGCAACCTACCCGCTGAGCCTGATTCCTCAAACATTTGCCAAGCAAAACGCTCTACCCATAGACCTGATTCCTCAAGCATGTGCCAGAAACTGACTTCAGCTACCACTGAGCTGATCCCTCAAACATGTGCCAAACGGCAACCTACTGCCTGGAGCCACAGTCCCTCAAACATGTGCCAAGCGAAGCTAGCCTACCCACTGGAGCCTGATTCTCAATCATGGCAGAAACTGAGAAGCAGCCTACCCGCTGAGCCTGATCCTGGAAACATGTGCCAAGCGAAGCAGCCTACCCACTGGAGCCTGATTCCTCAAACATTTGCAAGCGAAGCAGCCTATGGAGCCTGACTCCTCAAACATTTGCCAAGCGAAGCCTTCACCCACTAGACCTGATTCCTCAATCATGTGCCAGAAAACGGCTTACCATATAGACGATTCCTCAAACATTTGCCAAGCGAAGCAGCCTACGCGCTGGAGCACAGTCCCATGAGCGTAGCGCGAAGCGGAAACGGCCCCACTGAGCCTGATTCCTCAAGCGTTTGCCGACGAAGCGACTGCCACTAGACCCTGATTCCTCAATCATGTACCGGCAAGCCTGGCCTACCCGCTGGAGCCTGATTCCTCAAACATTTGCCAAGCAGAAGCTTAGCCCTACCCATGGAGCCTGATTCCTCAAACATTTGCCAAGCGAAGTAGCCTACCCATGAGCCTGATTCCTCAAACATTTGCTAAGCGAAGCTTGGCCTACCCGCTGGAGCCTGATTCCTCAAACATTTTGCCAGCGAAGCAGCCCCTACCCGCTGGAGCCTGATTCCTCAAACATTTGCCCAGCGAAGCTTGGCCTACCCGCGAGACTTTTTATGGACGGTGTGAATATATCCGCATTGGGTTCTACCCGATACACCTAGTTTTAACAAATTTTTATCAGGGTTGAAGGGGGTGAAAGGATGCGTGTAAAAAGACACAGATTGTAACGTTATGGCCAAATTTAAAGTATTTGAGAAATTTTTTGTTAAATTGAATGATGAATTTATGGGAAAATGACGGACACCCGTGATGCAATTCTCATTAGCATGAGATTCCCCAAAAGTCTTAAGCGGTATATTTCACTAGGAATTGATTATCTGAAATTGAGGATAATCTTTGGTGAAACAGGCGTCCTCAGTTTCGGATAATCCTTCAGTTTACTAGAGAAAATATCTCTAAAGATTCGTTCACATTTCTTGTCAACTACTGCTCTCAGTCCTTTTTAAGAATTCATTAGGTATATCTGATTTGTATCTTTTCAAATAAATCTTCCAAAATGTGATGAAATATGAGCTAGATTTTCAGACCAAAATGTGCATATTTGTACAAATAATTCAGAGTGAGTATCTGTGATATGTGAGGAGGGTAGAATAATGTATGTCGAGCCAAACATAAGAGAATTGGCCAGTCAAGAGTAAGACCTCTGTGGTCGAGTGGTTAGGAAACAGGCCCGATATCTGTACCAATATTTTGTATTAATTTACTACTTTGGTTTAATACCTACCAGAGACCAATATCTCAATCATTATGATTAGTTTTATCGACAATACAAGGATTGCACAATATTCACGGCATTACAGTCCTTAGTATAAATGACTAGATTCTAACAGACAAAGAGCATCCTCTCTAGTGCTTGTTCATCTTAAATATACTAGATGATCATATTTATGAGCGTTGCTCTCAGCTTACTCGTCTCTTGAGACCATGTTCTTTATCTGCTAGTGAGTCATATGAGACTGCTTAAATAAGTCATAACATATTATTACGTGTTAAAGATTTCAAAATAAATGTCTAGTCAGTAAAAATCCAATTCAAAAACCATAAAATCCTCAAATGAATCATAAAATTAGTATGACAATAAATTCACAACACATCAATCTCAAGACTAAATTTCCCCCTTCAACTTTTAAAACTCATAAATTCTTCTTGACCTTGAAAAAATTTCACCCTCTTTAATTTTCAATTCCTTTTTTTGTATTTACAGTTCAATATTGAATTCATCGAGACCTGTCACATTGCCAACAACAACGACTCCTTATGATTTTGGGCAAGCATTTATGCAGAAAAATACTTCACCATTTTACAATAATTCTATGGTGACATCAGGATTGTCTCAAGGTAAAATTACATCCTTCATTAAATGTCAATCAACAAGTTTTTTAATCAAAAATTTCTCATCCATGTCCAGGTCCAACAGATTTGTCTGTTAAACGTCCTCTCTTACCACACAATTTGAATGTTACGGAAGCAGCAGCTGTTAAACAACTAATTACTGGCTATAGAGAAGCTGCCGCATTTTTACTTAGATCTGCTGATGAGCTTGAGCAATTACTGCTGAATCAACAACCTTAAGAAACTTAATGATGATGGAAAATTTAAACCAAAAAACGTACTTACATTACCTTTAGGATTAAGAAATTATTTTTTTTTTGTATAATTTTGATGAAACTTTTTTTTGGGCTTTTTATTGAGATATGGGGGGATGTTTGTAAGTGATGTTTAGGAAAAATTGGGTTTTTGGATGAATCAAACTCATAAAACCGACAATTTCTCGGATGACTTTTCGAAAGTGTATGACACTCAGAAGCGGTCAATTGCTTACTTACTTACTGCAACCATGTTCCTATGTCGAGCTATGCTCCCAACAAAAGCTGGGTCGAATCTGACTCTGTTGCTAGCTCCTTCACCTAGTTTGGACAAATTTTTTGTTTGCATGTTGAGCTAACATTATTTCATCTAGGTGTTGCGTCAAGTATCTTTAGAAGATCAAGTCGCCGTTTCCCATGTGGATTCCATCCAAAGGCGATGTATTAATCTTTTGTCTCGGTCAGATTACAATGATCTCAGATGACATTTAAGGGACGTTCTTTTGAGGGACTTTAAAGATTTAGCTTTTAAAGCAAACTGTTTGCCAGCGATAGAGCCAGCATTAGGTGCCTTCTGAGGGTTTTATGACCACCCATCTTAACTGATCTGAATAAGCAGCGAAGTGATAAGTAAGTAAGAAGGAGGAGGCTGTTGATAATGACAGTGACAACACTTGATATTGGCGTATTGCAAAGGGCAGCCAGCGATTTAGTCAATTTTAGACGCTTACTCAGAGAGGCTTAAGAGAGACCATGAATCACAGCTGATCTGCACAGTCAGCGAAATAAAGTGTGAAGTGGAGATTTAGTATAAACGGGACGATTTTGGATAATTAGTCCCAAGTTTCTTCACTAAAATTGTCTAAAATTCACGATTTTTAATGAACATCACTTATGAATGACCCCCAAAAAAAAGAAATTCCTATAAAATTTAAAAATAATTTTCATAGATTCAATGCGACAAGGAATTGTGGAATCACGTTGAGAAGTTATTTAATAAACGTTGTAGCTAGATTTCGCAAATTTTACATGGACAAAAAATTGAATCTGTAGATGAACAAAAAAAGTGAAACTTTTTTATTAATTATTTTATTACAAAAAAAATACGTAAAATCTACTAACCTACTATTAACTTACTAAGTAACTATTTAAATGGATAATTTGGAAGTGCCAAAAAAAGAGAGAAAAATTTAAAAAATTTATCCTTAACATTTATGCATGCTTTTTGAGAGACAGATTAAATGGAAATTTGGATGGATTATTTATTCTGTTGGTTCCAAATTTCTTCTCGTTTTTTAAAAATTTTCATTAAATTTAAATTTTTCTCACTAAATTTTTCTTCTTTTTCTATGAAAAATCTTTACAAATTATTTAAATACGACGAAAATATGTGTGACTGAAGTACCACGGCATGAAGTGTCCGATTGCTCTGAAACTTTGTCAGAATTAAGTCCATATTGTGTCCATTTGCGTCCAACAAAAAAATATTTTCGTCCTACTTCCAGTTTCTGGATATAGTATGTTGAAGTTTTGGTGATTTATGCCGTCGTACTTCAGGATTTAAAACGGCATCCCCTCCAAAAATCAACTTTTATTCAACATATTATACATCAAAATTGATCTACTATTTACGTCCATTTACGTCCCGCAAAAATTTTGAGGAACCGATGTCTCAGACAGAAGTTATGGCTCCTCAAAATTCCTGACCAGGCTGCTTGCAGGCCAAAATATTTTTATCGTCCAAAAACTTTTATATGATCATGTTATATATCAAATCAGATCTACTTTTTCTCAGCTTTTCAAATTTAAAATAATTTTTTTACGTCCAGATCAGCGTTTAGGACTTATGGCAGTTCCAGTTTTAGTCCCGTACCTGAATATATGAAAAGTTTCTTAACTTTGCCCATACATGTTATATGTCTAAACATATCTATTTTCATCAAAAATAACGAATTTGGTAAAAAATATTAATTTTGAACCTGTTTTAAATCACATATTGTATTTAAAAATTCAGATAAATAATTTTTCAAATTGAAATTTCGATAATTTGAAAAAAAAATTAATTTTTTTCTCCAAATTTTAAATCTCAATAATCTCAATAACAATTGAAAATTCTGAACATTTTTAGAAAATAATTTTTTTTTTGTTTTATTTTTTTCCTCAATCATGTGCCAAGCGAAGCTTGGCCTACCCGCTGGAGCCTGATTCCTCAATCATGTGCCAAGCGAAGCTTGGCCTACCCGCTGGAGCCTGATTCCTCAAACATTTGCCAAGCGAAGCTTGGCCCTACCCTGGAGCCTGATTCCTCAAACATGTGCCAAGCGAAGCTTGTACCCACTGGAGCCTGATCCCTCAAACATGTGCCAAGCGAAGCAGCCTACCCACTGGAGCCTGATCCCTCAAACATGTGCCAAGCGAAGCTTGGCCTACCCACTGGAGCCTGATTCCTCAATCATGTGCCAAGCAGAAGCTTGGCCTACCCGCTGGAGCCTGATCCCTCAAACATGTGCCAAGCGAAGCTTGGCCTACCCACTAGAGCCTGATTCCTCAAACATTTGCCAAGCGAAGCTTGGCTTACTGCACTGGAGCCTGACTCCTCAAACATTTGCCAAGCGGAAGCTTGGCTCTACCCCACTGGAGCCCTGATTCCTCAATCATGTGCCAAGCAGAAGCTTGGCCTACCCGCTGGAGCCTGATTCCTCAAACATTTGCCAAGCTGAAGCTTGCCTACGCGCTGGAGCCTGATCCCTCAAACATGTGCCAAGCGAAGCTTGGCCTACCCCACTGGAGCCTGATTCCTCAAACATTTGCCAAGCTGAAGCTTCTTCCTGCTACCTGGAGCCTGATTCCTCAATCATGTGCCAAGCGAAGCAGCCTACCCGCTGGAGCCTGATTCCTCAAACATTTGCCAAGCAGAAGCTTGCTACCACTGGAGCCTGATTCCTCAAACATTTGCCAAGCGAAGCTTGGCCTACCCCGCTGGAGCCTGATTCCTCAAACATTTGCTAAGCGAAGCTTGGCCTACCCGCTGGAGCCTGATTCCTCAAACATTTGCCAAGCGAAGCAGCCTACACGCTGGAGCCTGATTCCTCAAACATTTGCCCAGCGAAGCTTGGCCTACCCGCGAGACTTTTTATGGACGGTGTGAATATATCCGCATTGGGTTTCTACCCGATACACTAGTTTTAACAAATTTTTATCAGAAGGGGTTGAAGGGGTGAAAGGATGCGTGTAAAAAAATTTACAGATTGTAACGTTATGGCCAAATTTAAAGTATTTGAGAAATTTTTTGTTAAATTAGATGATGAATTTATGGGAAAATGACGGACATAAATGATGCAATTCTCATTAGCTTGCTCTGAGATTCTGAGAATCTTAAGCGGCCTGTTTCACTAAAGTTGATTATCTGAAATTGAGGATAATCTACTTTAGTGAAACAAAACGCTTGGGATCCTCAATTTCGGATAATCCACTTCAGTTTTTTGAAAATATCTCTAAAAGATTGATTCCACATTTCTTATTCAACTATTTCTCCTACGTCCTTTTTAAGAATTCATTAAAATTTCATATCGATTTGTATCTTTTCAAATAAATCTTCAAATGTGATGAAATATGAGCTAGATTTTCAGACCAAAATGTGCATATTTGTACAAATAATTCAGAGTGAGTATCTGTGATATGTGAGGAGGGTAGAATAATGTATGTCGAGCCAAACATAAGAGAATTGGCCAGTCCAAGAGTAAGACCTCTGTGGTCGAGTGGTTAGGAAACAGGCCCGATATCTGTACCAATATTTTGTATTAATTTACTACTTTGGTTTAATACCTACCAGAGACCAATATCTCAATCATTATGATTAGTTTTATCGACAATACAAGGATTTGCACAATATTCACGGCATTACAGTCCTTAGTATAAATGACTAGATTCTAACAGACAAAGAGCATCCTCTCTAGTGCTTGTTCATCTTAAATATACTAGATGATCATGTTTGTGAGCGTTGCTCTTAGCTTACTCGTCTCTTGAGACCATGTTCTTTATCTGCTAGTGAGTCATATGAGACTGCTTAAATAAGTCATAACATATTATTACGTGTTAAAGATTTCAAAATAAATGTCTAGTCAGTAAAAATCCAATTCAAAAACCATAAAATCCTCAAATGAATCATAAAATTAGTATGACAATAAATTCACAACACATCAATCTCAAGACTAAATTTCCCCCTTCAACTTTTAAAACTCATAAATTCTTCTTGACCTTGAAAAAATTTCACCCTCTTTAATTTTCAATTCCTTTTTTTGTATTTACAGTTCAATATTGAATTCATCGAGACCTGTCACATTGCCAACAACAACGACTCCTTATGATTTTGGGCAAGCATTTATGCAGAAAAAATACTTCACCATTTTACAATAATTCTATGGTGACATCAGGATTGTCTCAAGGTAAAATTACATCCTTCATTAAATGTCAATCAACAAGTTTTTTAATCAAAAATTTCTCATCCATGTCCAGGTCCAACAGATTTGTCTGTTAAACGTCCTCTCTTACCACACAATTTGAATGTTACGGAAGCAGCAGCTGTTAAACAACTAATTACTGGCTATAGAGAAGCTGCCGCATTTTTACTTAGATCTGCTGATGAGCTTGAGCAATTACTGCTGAATCAACAACCTTAAGAAACTTAATGATGATGGAAATTTAAACCAAAAAACGTACTTACATTACCTTTAGGATTAAGAAATTATTTTTTTTTGTATAATTTTGATGAAACTTTTTTTTTGGGCTTTTTATTGAGATATGGGGGGATGTTTGTAAGTGATGTTTAGGAAAAATTGGGTTTTTGGATGAATCAAACTCATAAAACCGACAATTTCTCGGATGACTTTTCGAAAGTGTATGACACTCAGAAGCGGTCAATTGCTTACTTACTTACTGCAACCATGTTCCTATGTCGAGCTATGCTCCCAACAAAAGGCTGGGTCGAATCTGACTCTGTTGCTAGCTCCTTCACCTAGTTTGGACAAATTTTTTGTTTGCATGTTGAGCTAACATTATTTCATCTAGGTGTTGCGTCAAGTATCTTTAGAAGATCAAGTCGCCGTTTCCCATGTGGATTCCATCCAAAGGCGATGTATTAATCTTTTGTCTCGGTCAGATTACAATGATCTCAGATGACATTTAAGGGACGTTCTTTTGAGGGACTTTAAAGATTTAGCTTTTTAAAGCAAACTGTTTGCCAGCGATAGAGCCAGCATTAGGTGCCTTCTGAGGGTTTTATGACCACCCATCTTAACTGATCTGAATAAGCAGCGAAGTGATAAGTAAGTAAGAAGGAGGAGGCTGTTGATAATGACAGTGACAACACTTGATATTGGCGTATTGCAAAGGGCAGCCAGCGATTTAGTCAATTTTAGACGCTTACTCAGAGAGGCTTAAGAGAGACCATGAATCACAGCTGATCTGCACAGTCAGCGAAATAAAGTGTGAAGTGGAGATTTAGTATAAACGGGACGATTTTGGATAATTAGTCCCAAGTTTCTTCACTAAAATTGTCTAAAATTCACGATTTTTAATGAACATCACTTATGAATGACCCCCAAAAAAGAAATTCCTATAAAATTTAAAAATAATTTTCATAGATTCAATGCGACAAGGAATTGTGGAATCACGTTGAGAAGTTATTTAATAAACGTTGTAGCTAGATTTCGCAAATTTTACATGGACAAAAAATTGAATCTGTAGATGAACAAAAAAAGTGAAACTTTTTTATTAATTATTTTATTACAAAAAAAATACGTAAAATCTACTAACCTACTATTAACTTACTAAGTAACTATTTAAATGGATAATTTGGAAGTGCCAAAAAAAAGAGAGAAAAATTTAAAAAATTTATCCTTAACATTTATGCATGCTTTTGAGAGACAGATTAAATGGAAATTTGGATGGATTATTTATTCTGTTGGTTCCAAATTTCTTCTCGTTTTTTTAAAAATTTTTCATTAAATTTAAATTTTTTCTCACTAAATTTTTCTTCTTTTTCTATGAAAAATCTTTACAAATTATTTAAATACGACGAAAAAATGTGTGACTGAAGTACCACGGCATGAGGTGTCCGATTGGTCTGAAACTTTGTCAGAATTAAGTCCATATTGTGTCCATTTGCGTCCAACAAAAAAAAATTTTCGTCCTACTTCCAGTTTCTGGATATAGCATGTTGAAGTTTTGGTGATTTATGCCGTCGTACTTCAGGATTTAAAACGGCATCCCCTCCTAAAATCAACTATAATTAACATATTATACATCAAAATTCATCTACTATTTACGTCCATTTGCGTCCCGCAAAATTTTGAGGAACCGATGTCTCAGACAGAAGTTATGGCTCCTCAAAATTCCTGACCAGGCTGCTTGCAGGCCAAAATATTTTTATAGTCCAAAAACTTTTATATGATCATGTTATATATCAAATCAGATCTACTTTTTCTCAGCATTTCAAATTTGAAATAATTTTTTACGTCCAGATCAGCGTTTAGGACTTATGGCAGTTCCAGTTTTAGTGCCATACCTGAATATATGAATAGTTTCTCAACTTTTCTCATACATGTTATATGTCTAAACATATCTATTTTCATCAAAAATAACGAATTTGTTAAAAAATCTTAATTTCAATCATTTTTTAAATCACTTATGGCATTTAAAAAATCATTGTAAATAATTTTCAAAATTGATATTTTGATAATTTGCAAAAAATTTTAATTTTTTCTCCCCAAAATTTAAATCTCAAAATTTAAATCTCAAAAATCTCAATAAAAAATGAAAATTCTTCTTAGTAGACATTTTTAGAAAATTTCAAATAATTTGATATTTTCTATCAAATATACCGATAAACTTAAATTGCAGTAAGTAAATTTAATTACTGTAATCTAAATTTTCGGACATTTAATAGACAATATAAAAACAATATTTCTAAATTTTTTAAAGGCTAATCAGAAGAATTTTCATTTGTTATTGAGATTTTTAAGATTTGAAAGTTTGGGGTAGAAAATAATAAAATTTTTTTCAAATTATCGAAATTTCAATATGGAAAAATTAATTAATGATTTTTTAAGTGACATAATTGATTAAAAAAATTATTAAAATTAAGATTTTTTTTACAAATTCGTTATTTTTGATGAAAATAGATATGTTTAGACATATAACATGTATGGGCAAAGTTAAGAAACTTTTCATATATTCAGGTACGGCACTAAAACTGGAACTGCCATAAGTCCTAAACGCTGATCTGGACGTAAAAAATTATTTCAAATTTGAAATGCTGAGAAAAAGTAGATCTGATTTGATATATAACATGATCATATAAAAGTCTTTGGACGAAAAAAATATTTTGGCCTGCAAGCAGCCTGGTCGGGAACTTTGAGTAGCCATAACTTCTGTCTGAGACATCGGTTCCTCAAAATGTTTGCGGGACGTAAATGGACGTAATTAGTAGATCAATTTTGATATATAATATGTTGAATAAAGTTGATTTTAGGAGGGGATGCCGTTTTAAATCCTGAAGTACGACGGCATAAATCACCAAAACTTCAACATGCTATATCCAGGAACTGGAAGTAGGACGAAAATATTTTTTTGTTGGACGCAAATGGACACAATATGGACTTAATTCTGACAAAGTTTCAGACCAATCAGACACTTCATGCCGTGGTACTTCAGTCACACGAAAAAAATATATAAATGATAATTTTTTTGTGAAGATATAAAGCAGGGTGATATAAAAAATTTATTTAATAAAAAATAAGAAGAAAAATTATTTAAATGTAATTAATTAAAAACGTTTTATTAATTGTACTTTAATTTATATTCTCGTAAAAAATGAAAAATATGAAAGAAAAATAAATACGTAAGTCAGAAAAATAAAGTTTAACGGTTTTTATTGAGCACGTGGTTGAATGGGAAGAAATTTCCGTTAAGAATATTTTTGAAATGTTTTGTTGAAAACTTGCATGCAAGTTTATTGTACGAAAGAATTTGATGCAAGCAAAAATTTGAGGGAAAATGTCTTTTGCCATAAAATTCTTTTCTTTTAGATTCTTGTTACAGCAGGACACAGTTCGTGGCATTCCTAATTTTGGCTTGCCACACAGCTTGCCCACCATTACTCGTAGAATGTAACGTAACAAACGAATGATCCCTAATTGATTTTAAAATTTCAGGAAAATCCCCGAAAAATCAAAGCAACCATTTAATTTTTCTAAATTTCCCAACAATTTTGTCAACAGTGAATTTTAAAATATTTCTTTAATCTCAAAATTCAGATCCCAATCATGGAAACTTCCAACAATTTCGACAAATCTCGAATATCCAATGAGATTCTCTCAATATTAAAGCAAGCAAGAGATCAAAGCAGAAGTTCAAAAAGCAATCGAGTGACTTTTAATGTTCCAAAAATTGAAAGTATTCATGAAAAATATGGAAAAGTAATAAAACCACAAAAGTCTGTGTCATTGTTTAGTAAATCTGTATTGGATTTGACTAAACCTGATAAAGAGTTCAGGAGGTCTAATGCTGAACTGAGATCAAGGCTTGAGAAGTTTGAAGCAAAAGGAGATGCACTTAAAAATAGAGTCAAGAAAAAAAAAGAAGGATAAGAAAAGTAACGTACAGGCTGAAAAGCCCAAGCCTCGATCAACTGTCCACCAATAGAAATCCCAGAATTAGAAGACTCTGACCGTCCAATTCTTATTAAACACTTCAAAGAAATCATCCTCAACTTCAATTCTCATAAAAGAAGGAACAGAATCCTACGACGTAAGCTCAGAAGATACCTGATCCAGAAAAAAGTAAAAAAGGCTTTTAGGAACCTGTCAGAAAGAAAGGAAAATGAATTTAAGGAAATATATTACAAGAACTTAGCAAGGATTTATGAATTGAAACAGGAAATTAAGTTAATGAAGGAAGCTTACGATGTTGAGAAGATGGTGAAAATGAAGAAAAAGGATGAGCTGATTAGGATGAAGAGATGCTTGTATACAAGGTAAGTTTATCATGGTATTTAAGGTTCAGCACTTAGAATAAATGACTTAGAACATTAATGAGCAGCCTGTATCCCGTGAAAGCCTTTAGGAAATGCTATGAATCGTATGTCATGTGCAGTTTCAGTCCAGGTTTACCACTTACGTGTGCTGCAAAAATGAAAGGTCATCCACAACTGTCTTAGAATCTCAAAAAGTTGTCGCAAATTATCTAAGAGCAGTGATGGGCAACCTTTAATTTTTCGTGGCACAACTTGGCATTAAGCCTTTAAAGAAACCACTCACGATATCCGGTTGATGGTACACAAGTTAACCAACACTGTCTCCGAGATTTGGAGGAAGTTGATAATTATTTGATGGATTTATTAAGATTTTTGATCAAAATTGCGAGAAAATCTTGAAACTTATTAATATTTTCAGTGTAAATACGATTATTTGACCTATAACCTTTTTTGGTCATTATTATTTAATGTAGTGCATCTCTGGGTCCTTAATATTAATTTTATGCACAAAGTCATTTAAATCTTGTAATGAATATTCTTAATTTCAATAATTTAAATCGAAAATTCATGGTTCAAATCCCATTTATTATCTCCACAATAATCACATGTATCCCCTATCTGGTAATCTTCCATTTTTTTGTTTTATTTTTTTGCTAGATTTCCACACCACAGTCTACGCAAAGGCTCTCGAAGTCGAAACAGCACATCCAATATCAGAAAGAGCCATCAAAAGACTTCTCAACAAATTTCATAAATTCTACAACGAAGTTTCAAATCTTCGAATGTCAAACTTCAAGACACAGCAGTTAATAGCCAAATTTGTAGACAAAGAGAAGAAAATTGGAAGAAATTGGCGACGGCATAACACTTTTTGAGTATGAAAATACCAAAACTAGACTGCAAATTATCAATTCAAATATTGAAGCGAAGAATAAAATTTTGGAAAGAATGAGAATGAGGATCAGAAGGAATATTAAGGATGGTCATAAATGCACGCATGACCTGAAGGAACTAGACATAGATCTGCAACAAGTTAATGAAAATCTGAATAAATTAAAAGCAGAACATGCAAAATTATTCAACGAATCACAAAAGTTAAAGAAACTTGAAAAACAGCTTGACAGCAAATTGAACGACATTTACGTAAAAGGGCAGCTGCTTTCAGAACGTTGTTTAATGCTTGATTATGATAAAATGGACGAAAAATTTAATGTTAAAAAAGATGAAGTTGAAAGAATTTAAAAATGAAAATCAAAAGCTGATCAGAAATTGCGAAAATATGAAGAAGAACTCAAAAATCTTGTGGTTGAGAAAGGAAAGGCACAGAAGAATGTGGAACCATTAAGTTTATATGAGGAAAGAGTGACATTGTTTCGTAAAACGCGTACATCTTAAAATTTAAATGAAGCTTCAAAATTCTGGAATGCATTTATAAAGTTACAATAAAAAATATTCAATAGTATCCATAACAGGCAAAGAGGCTGCTTTTAGGGTACTGTAGTGGTACATATCTGTACCATGAAAGCATGCTGTCGGCTTCTTTTGGGTATTTCTTAAAAGATTATTATGAGATATAAGTTAAATGGCTTCAGTAGCATAAATGGTGGATCGTTGATATTACATGCCTAAGGTTCTGGGTTTGATTTCAAGTCATGTCTGATTTTCCAAGCTATTTTCTCATTTCACCGTTCTAGTTACGAAGCTCAGTTCATGTCTTGAATGCAATTTTGAGGTTTTTTGTTGATAATTGAATCTAAATTCGATAGGTATATCCACAAGTTTACAGTTTTTGGATGATTTTCTTGGCGACTTCTTCACAACAACTAAAGAATATTTCAGAGGACATTAGATCTTATGACATACTGGTCTCCATGCAATGTATATAAATTGCAAATAATCCATAGCATCCTTTAACGGGTGTGGTATAATAGATTATTAATCGCAGTGCATCCAGCTTATAAGGCTGTTACCTACAAACAATATTATTAAAACAAAATTTTCCTAATAACCTTTTCATACTGAGCACTACGCAATGCCGGGAATCAGGTTTACCCAAGTATTATGCCTCGACAAATTTTCGAGACCAATGCTACCCGAGAAGTCTCAGTTTCCGTCTCGACATTGAAAACCCTAAGCAGATGACCCCAATATGTCAAAATCAGGCGTCGCGGGTCCTCTGGACGGGGCCATTATGCATCTTAGCGACGAATCGCTACCCCATAACCCTTGTACTGCTTGGTCACAATAATTGTTTTCCTACCAAAGCATTTAGTTCAAAACCATATTGCTAAATGGTGACTAAACAACACTTTTATCTAGAACTACTTCATGTTTCATCACATTACTATCATCGTTTATTAATTTACAAGCTTAAAGACATCACTATTTTGTAAAAGCTCATGATGTGCTTTATTACATTTAATGAACATTAATAACGGACTCAGATAACATGATGAAAAAAAATTTGTTTCTTTTTCTGTTCGTGGAGTAAAGTCAAATTAATGTTGCTTTTAACATCGCGAGTAATTAAACCGTCATGGTAAGTGTTGACATGTGGGTATTTTGAAAGCAGCTAAAAATGTGCTAAAAATGCTGCTTAAAAATCAGAATAAATTTCTTAAGAAAAAATATGTAAAAATTGTTAAAAAGTCACATTGGATATGATAGACATCCACATAGTCATTTCTGTTCTGAGTATACACAAAATATGTGACTTTTAAACTACCGATATAAATTAAAATTAAATATTACTCCAATTAAAATCGGCTTTTAAATGTTGCACAGTGCAGACAAAAAAATAATAAAAAGCATTTTAGTCGATCAATTAAAATAAAATTACGATACGTTGTTTGAAGTGTGACTAATGTGATTTCAATTAGTCGATGAAAAATATGTCACATCGTTTTCACATATGTACTCTATAAATTCATACTCCCTCTAATTGAATTCGCTCTTTGCTATCTCTATATCGATGTCGTTTTGTGTATTAAAATCATGTTTTACAAAATATGGGAATAGTTTTTTGGTTTGCTTGGATTTTTGAGAGTTTTGGGGTATTAAATGGTCGATTTGGTGTAGTAGGGGCCATTCATTTATTACCTAACCCTAAAAATTGGGTTTTTGACCCTTTTCTCTTTTTTTTTTTCTAACAAAATCTCAACTTTGTCTCAATTTTGACTGTTTGGGGTGTAACAAATTCTTGTCCATTTCGCCCTAAGTAATAATTAAATGAACTCATAAGTTTTAACATATTTTTCAACTTAGAACTTCAAATAAAGCAGAGATCGAAGCTGCTGACTTTTAGTCGGCGGCGACTAAAAATCGGCTAAGCTAAACAAAAAAAGTTTAGCCGGCTAAAAAATCGGCTTAGCTAAGCCGAAAACACGCAGCCGGCTAGAAAACGGCTTAGTTAAGCCCGATTTTTAGCCACCGACTTAAGTGACTGATCTCTGCAATAAAGCCAAAATCATTAGTACAACAAGAGCTTTTAATCCCAATATCAATTCCATAAAACATCATCAATTAATAAAACTTAATATTTTATATAGTCAACTGTTAATTCAAACTTTAAGAGTTTAATTTGAAATTTGTATGGAAACGAATCGACTTGAATTGATTTTTTCATACAAAATATGATGTCAGATTTCGAGCTCTGTTAAATTAAGTTTTTGTCAATCAACTTGTTATATCTGATATTATAAAACATACAATAATATAAAGTATATTAAAATTCATAATCTGAAAGGTTCGAATCCTGTTACGTGTTTGAGAAATTTTAAATTAAAGTTATCGTTACTTAATTTTTTTGCACTTTTCTAAATTTAAATTTATAAATTTTTTTTTAATTTTAAAATGCGCCTTAACCAAGGCTCAACTCCAACAATCCAAACTAGCATTTTTTTTTTACAATTCACCTCGTTTCAAAAAGTGAAAATGATTTAAAATTATTTTGTTCAAAAATCTCTATCGCATTTGCCATATGAGTCCAATAGGTAAATTGAGATTCATACGCATATTACATTTCCATTTCATTTTCAGAGTAGGCCAGCATGAAGCGCATTAATATATATGGTGCAATAATTAAACTGTGGACTGATATTTCAGCAAATTTCATACACAACCGAGAGGCGCAAACGATGTAGACGTTAAAGGAGCGGAAAAATTGTGCATTAATCTTGATTGAGAATGGATTGAAATGTGAAATTCGAGCACATATGACAATTTTTATTCCTTCTCTTTTTCGAATTCAATTTCTTTCCGCTGTTGCAGTACAGATGAATATATATGCACATATGTACGTACAAATTGATTGTCTCTTTACTTGATTCCGTTTTTTTTATTCATCTGAAACAAGCCGCAAAAACAAATCGTCATAATTGTACGCTTATCGGTGCATGCAGATGTAAAAAAAATTGTACTTGTCGCTTTTAAAGCTTTCTCGACTTAATTACTTTACAATTCTTTTGATTTCTTTATAGACTCAGGCCA
>NW_027226183.1:0-20343 GCF_022539635.2 Chironomus tepperi | reverse complement strand
CTTGGTATTGGAAAATGACAACCCAAATCCAATTTTTGGAACAGTTTTAGGCAGCTCTCAAGGAGGATGCCATGTATTATAATTGACCTGTATGGACAGCGAGTCAGGAGAAGCGCTTGGTATCGGAAATTGGTAAGTGGATGCCAGCAATTCAGGCGACTCCTATGGGAGGTCATGGATCACAACATGATCTGTTCGGCTAGGTAAATAAGGAGAAGCGCTAGATTTCAAAAGGAGGAGATGGAGAATCCTAAATCGCTTTTCCCAGAATATGCCTCAAGCTAGAAGCTAAAGAACTGAATCTACAAGATCTAACACTGCCACTTACTCCCAACCTTTTCCCTTACATAAATTCATCAAAATACTCGGAAATCGGGTGCAGTTAGAAGAACGAATGAGGCAGAGGAGAGAGAGAGGATCAGAAGAGATGGGTAAGAAGAGGGTCGATACCCAAACCTCCTACAGCATCTTCCCTGAATACACCATTTAATGAGAGCTAAAAATACAAAACCAAGCATTGCAACTTAATTCCAACTTTTTTTCTCTTTCCTAAATGCCATTCAAATCCAAAATCCAAGGGGATCGAGTTACAGTTGAAGGAACCAAGAGGTTAGTAGTAAATGGATAGGGGAGAGGAGTAGCTGAAGGAAGTAAGAGGTGGGTTGGGATAGAATGTGGTTTGAGGAACAAATATGATGGATTGATGATAGAGGAACGATTGACGAAAGGAAGAGATGGATATGGGAAGAGTTACAGTTGAAGGTACGAAGTGATGGATCGAGAAGGAAGTGGTTGAAGGAAGAGGTGGCTGCAAAAGAATTGGCAGTTGAAGGAGAGGAAGAAGGAGGTAAAGAATGGATGGTTGTAGAAAGGAAATGGTGGGCGGAGAAGAGGTGCTGATGTAGAAAGGAGGAAATTGTTGGGTGTCAACCATACCCACTGCCATTTCGGAATTCCCTCTCCCAAAATCCAACCCATTACTACCTTCCAAAATTCTGACCTCTGCCCACTCAACCATATTCAATTCCACAAATTTTATCTAATCACCGAAAAAAAATTATTATTATTATTTCTCAATTCACTTTTACTCACTTTGACAATTGTGACGTAATTGATGTTGGCCTTGATATTGTTATTTTCATTTCCGATTTTCTCACAAATTGTGGCTCAATCTCCTCATCAAGATCATCAGCTGACTCAAAACTGTCCTCATCCTCAGCCTGCTGATCCGTATACTTAGTGAATGTGATTAATGGCAAGTGTATAGGCGTGACGTCATTAACCTCTGAGTGTTGACTTTTGAGTGATTGGTGGGATTTTTGGGATTTTAAGGAACGCTCACTAATGACGGATATTTGTTGTTGTAATTTTGACTCATTATCGTCTATAATTTGTGTATCTTGAATGCTGTCGGCTGGTTCCTCTGAATTCTCGTCATTTCCTTCATCGACTTCATGCTCCTCATCATCCAGCCACCAATTACAACTTGAATGATATCCACTCTCCTTACCAGCCGATAATATTTCAAATCTTTTTCTTAATTTTTGTACATAAGACATTTTACTACAATCATCACAGGCACGCATTGATGACGTCTCGGATGACTCATCATCAGCTATAATACCACTATCACGTCCTATGTCTGACATCACATGTGAATGTCATAAAAATTTCAATTTTTTATATTTTTTTGTCCTACGCGCGACTTTCCACAATTTTACACCTTACACCTTACTGAGTGTCCAAAAATAATGATTTATTGGAACCGAGACACAAAAAATTTTTTACTTTTCGCTCCAACAAAGTGATAATGAGAACTGAAATAAATTCTCTCGTATAGACCGCAGAATATAATATTGTTGCACGAATGTGTGAATGTGAGGAAACCTTGTGCAAGTTTTTCTTATAATTATCAGCTGCTTCTGCCGTATTTTTGTTGTTGTTGTTGTTGTTGGTGCTGATGTAGGCTGTAAAGTGAATGAAAATTTAATACATAGAAATCGGAGGTTGTGAAATTGTGTGGAGAGAAATTTTGCAATTCCTTGGAGGGTGACTAGGTGGGAGTAGGTGAGAGATTGTGGTCACTTAAGAGTTGGCTGGGATCGTTGTCACAATCAGAGAGGAACTCTTAAGCAATCACGAGGAGAGGAGAACAAAGAAGAGCAGAGAAAAGCGCAAACTGAGAGAGGAACTGCTGAGAGAGGAACTGTTGAGAGAGGAACTGCTGAGAGAGGAACTGCTGAGAGAGGAACTGCTGAGAGAGGAACTGCTGAGAGAGGAACTGCTGAGAGAGGAACTGCTGAGAGAGGAACTGCAGAGAGAGGAACTGCTGAGAGAGGAATTTCTGAGAGAGGAACTGCTGAGAGAGGAACTACTGAGAGAGGATCTGAGAGAGGAATTGCTGAGAGAGAGGAACTACTAAGAGAGTAGCTGAGAGAGGATCAGAGCTGAATCAATCTTTGGATCAAATTGTATGTAATTTTAGCTTCCTAGCTACCCACTTTTTATAAAGTCCATATCATTACCCTCACATACCGCATGACCATTTCTTTAATACCGCATACATATCATATTCAATATCATTTTATGACTTACTACTAACTCAAGTTTTGCTAACATTTGTTACTTATCAATTGGGGTTTTGTAAGATAACAAACACTGTCAGACAAACTGATAACAAATACTAAGAATACATTTCTTGGTATCTATTAAATAAGTGAGGATCAAAAGCTATTTATAGAGAGAGTTGCAGTAGATATGCAGGTGCAATGTTAAGAACATCTGAGCAATTCTTCTTCTAGAAAGCTGGATGTGTCTTGGGATGGTTTTTGTGAATTTCTAATTCTCAGTACTTTTGCACCGTTGCTCAGTAATTCGAAGTAGTCCGATGTAATCCAAAGGAATCCAAACAATTTCCAATGACCTAAAAGTCGTCGATACAAAAGAATTTGATTGCATATGAACTTTCACTGCGTGCAATTGGTTCAACTTTTTGTCTAATCATTAATTATGTGGATTGTGACGATAACATGACATGATATATGTTACAGTAATTCAATTAGTTTGTTGATTCAGTATTGCTGTTAATTGATTATGTCAAAATAGTGAGTAATTGTGTCAGGTCAAACGTGTAACTTATTGAAGTATGACTGAATTGCAATCAAAGTATTACTTGGAACAATATTAGGCATTATTGCAGGTCAGAAACTGTCGACTTCACTTCTAATCCGAGTCGGCTTCAAAATCTGTTTCTCGTTACTTACGATCACCATGAAGCAGTGAAATGACATCAGGTACTTGAATGGTAGAGCCTTGGCTTTGTATCCCAAATTTCATGGATCCAATCTTGCTTTGTATCTAATTTTTGAAGCTCTCTTACCATTTTGCCGTTCTACATAGTTCCGTAGCATCATGATTCGCCAGATGGCCACGACGGACTAGTTTGCCATTAAAAGTTGTAAAAAATGTCATGAGCCGTATGAGATGTGATATATTTGAGGAATTAAGCTCAGCAGATAAGTCTAAAGCAGTCAATCGGCAGTCAACAGCGACCGGTCGATCGTAAATGATATTCGGCCAGCTTTTACCAATTGTTGTTGGTCAAGTGTCAACCGTGCTTCATAATACTTGTTTGATACCAGTTTAATGAGACAAAATGTGCAATTTTAATCATGATTCATAGCTTCATTAAGCATCTAATTCCACTTTCTTATTCAATCATACCCAAGCATGTTCATTCATCTCCAGCATGTTCCCAATTAGTTCAAAAAATTATTCAAATTTTTCCCTCTTATTCCCTTCAACCGATTCAAATCCAATCAACGCCATCTACCAGACACTCCGCAAACTTCCTTTATCAGTTTTGCATACGTGTTAGAGCAAAAAACTTTTTTCATTCTATCCAAAAAAAATGTAAACATTTGCATTCAATTCGGAAACTTTTTTTTTATTGTGTTTTGATGAAATTCAATTTAATTACGTGTCGCATCGCACCGCAATCGGTCGTAAATCGAAGATTAAAGCTGAATTTTTCAATTAAAATTGGAGTCATTGACGGAAAATTGTGAAAATTTGATGAAAATTTGTGAAAAATAGAAAAAAGGTGAAAAATTGTGAAAAAATTGAAATTTGTTGAATTTTTTGAGGAATTTTGTGCTGATTGGAACTGGATGTTGTGGTTGATTAAGTTAGAATTGTCCAAATTAATTCATAAATCACGATTAAGCTCAAAATGTAAATAAAACGTGACTCATTTGGTCAATTTTTGAATTAATTTTTTTTACATTTTTATTGAATGTCACTTAACAGTAATTTGAGCTGCAATTGCATATTTTATGAGATCATTAGCACATAATCAGAGTCAATGACAAGTGCTTAATAAATATTGAATAATTGATGAATAATCAGACTTTTTGTTTTGATGATCGAAGGGAGAAATTGCCTTGAAATATGGTGAAATTGAGTTTGTATGGGAATGTAATAAACATGTAATAAGAATCTTGTTGATAATGAGGATTTGGTGATTGGATTCTATTAATCCATTGTGAATCGGATGTGAATAGAGTTGACAGGACACCAATGTGGACTTTGCAGAATCTGAAGTCCAAGAAAAAGTGCAATCCAGACTCAAATGGATCCAATTTTTGGAATTTCCTGACCCCCAAAGTCCAACCAACTCTGTCATAATGTATTATATTACCAGATTGATCAGACTGTGGATATTCGACTCTATGCATAGTAATAAACTAGATAATCATGACAAATTCCTCAAATTTCAAGGTCATAACTTGACAAATTAATTGAATATTTCTAATCGAGAATCAATACGTGTCTAAGCAGCACAAGAATTATGTGGACAGCAAAACATGAATAGCTATAAATTTAAATGCAATTGTATACCAATTAATGCTTGATTAAGGTTTTATTTTTGGTACATATTTAAATTGTTTTTTAAATTACTGGGAACTTTGTTGTGTCTTTCCTGGGTTCATGTATCCATTATTGACCATTAGCTCTATAACTAGCTGAAAGGGGTTGGCTAAAACAGAATGAATTTCCGCACCATAAGTGAACGGCCCTTAACAAGCTAATTACTTTCTTAGAATACAAAGATAAGCGTGACAATAAACATTTAATTGCCTTCTTTTGTTGCCATAAATACATGTACTTAAGCTTGACTATTTAGGAGTTTTAAAATTAATTTTTGGCGCATGCTTGCAAAACGAGACTAAAGAATTTGTTCGTTTTTGAATTCAAACTTAGATTACATTGATGAGATGCTTATTAAAGAAATACTTCCTTACTATAACCATGATCCTATGTGAAAATGCTTTCCATCTGACTCTGTCACTGTTCGCACATTGAGCTTGCATTCTTTCATCACTGTTTTACGTCAAGGACTTTTTAAAGCTCTAAGCTGATCCAAAAATAGTTGAACTGTATGAATCTATAGGATTAGATGCAAAGCTCTCAACTCAGAAAACCGACTCACAGCCTAACTTTGTAGCCCTCAGACAATAATCTGATAATAGCTTATTATCATCGAAGAAATGCTACTGATCCCACTATAAACTGTTGGTATACTGAGTCTAAGCTAGCAAGCTACTGAATGCAGTGATCTGGTACATCCTCACTCATTAAGCAATCATTAAACGCCCTAGCGCAGCTCTGGCTAATCTAATTGATTTGAATATGAAGCTAAAGGTTCCCAATAATTTAATTACTTTACTTCGCTGGTCGTGCAGATCAAATTAATGCGATCTATGACTTCCATTACACGTCTCTTAGAGTTTGCTCTATCGTTGCCTTTCATCTGTCAGTTGCCAATACCAAATGCCATGTTATCTCTATCAATCCCCTAACAGGTAAATAACATGATTTCATGTTACACAAAGACCTCTACGGTACCTAAAAGCTGTCTCTTTTTGCCTGTTAAGGACAGCTTCTCATGTATTCCCAACAATTCACAATTTCCCTCTAAAACATCAACTAAACTACGCAATTCCAATTCAAACTAACTCAACACTAGACAACATTTCCAGTCCGATCAGTTCCTCTCAGCTGTTTTTCTCATTCCTCTCAAAAATCAACAAAAAATTCTCACACGATCAATCTTGCAGAAGTTCAAAACAAAAACAAAAGTTTCCCATAAAGCAGTTCCAAAAAAAGAGTAAAAAAAAGTTTCCAAGACAACATCCAGCAATCAACAGCCTATAAAACTAAAAGCATAACGTTCATCGAGCTCATTCGTTCATCAGTGATTGACGAATTAATTTCTGTGCTGCTTACTGCCTTGTTTTTTGTGTGATTTTTTGTTGTTGTGAAGTGAAAAAAAAACGAAAGTTTTCAACTTTTTTTTTTTGTGAAATTTTTTGTTGCTGCATAAAAAAAAGACGTAAAATTTTTTTTTTTGTAAATTTTCTCGAGAATCAGAAAAAGGAAAAATTGACAGAAAAAAAGAAGTTAAGCACAGATTAATAAATAAAAAAAAGTGAAAGAAAAATAAATTAAAGTAAATTTCAACTTTCTTAACGGAATCAATATGTGTGGTGAGTATTTTGCATTTTAAATGACAATTTTTTTTTTGTGTGTGTGGAGAACTTTCGGGAAAGGCTTGGCTAGGCTTGTGTAATGTGAATAGACATGTTTTGTGAATAAATTAATGATTAATTAATTGGAATTAAATTGGGAATTTATTTATACAATTTAGTCAACAAGATTTTAATTTGACAAGTTGAATGATGTTGGTTCTATGGACGAATAGTGTCACTAGGGGCTGTTCCTTATTAGCTAGTGTAATAAAATTTCTAAGACACACCTAAAACTGTTAGAAAGTCGCAGATTACCTCCTTTTTCCTTTAAACTGAACTAAACATATGAACAGCTCCTTTTGGATTTATTTATTGTGAGAAGGAACCAGGCGTATTCAAGGGTACCAAACTCCTTTTTGGGACAAATTCCTTAACTTGCTAGGGTTTTCTAAGTCATACCATCATCCTCTCCTCCCAAACTTCTTGTAATGCCTCTGTTACGAATGTATCCGTAGGAATGCCAAAAATCCCCTATGTGGACAATATTATTCAACTTTGTAGGTTTGGTCACATAACAGACTTAACATTCGTCCAGAAGTGGTATGTAGAAAGATGTGATCAGCAAAAGCAGGCCGAATTATAGCTTCCATAAGTATCCCTTTCATGGTGGTGTAAGGATTTATGGGAAACAGGGATGCTGCTTGATTTTGTAGTACTGTGTTCATAGCCCTACTTCTACACAACTCTAAAGTGTTATCCATATTTTTGCACACTCTGAATTTCAATATATTGCTAAAATAGTCCTAAAGACATGATTCTAAGAAGATATTTAAAAAAAATCCCCCGTAATAAAATGTATTTTTAATTAATTTTTATCAAGCTCAACAAGCAATGAGTAATTCAGTTTATGGTGTAATTTCTTTATAAAAAAGCCCGCAATTTTTTCTACTTCTTGCTTATCTCAATAATTTGATAATGAAAAAATTGTGACTAGATAAAGCTCAAAAAATCTTTTTGATAGGAATTGTAAAGAGGATGTTCAGTTATTAAGTAACACTGGTAATCTGAACTTTTAGAGGGAATTGAGGATCTGCAACACCTCATGCAATCGTGGATTTAAGACAACTCATTTTACAGAGATATGCTCATTTTTGGGAGGGAGCAAGCTAGTATTAGATTTAAAGTGTTACGTAATATGCAAACAGCTGTTAATTAGATAAAAAATTGTAGAATAAGAAGAAACAAAGTTAAATATTTGCATCTGAAATCTAGACAAATTTTAAGAGGTTTTTGAACTTTTTTGCCAATAAAATTTGAATTATTTCTTCATGTTTTGAGATATTTGAATGTACAGGTTCATTATTAACTTTGGCATTCAATGGATAGTGTCTGAAGTTAGCTCTTTTGCTAATATTGTTTGTCAGTTTAATTAGGTTGTCTCCGAACAGCACAAATTAGATAATCAATTGAAAATCAGGTCACAGACCAGAGTGACTCTGACTTGGTGTCGGATCCAAACCTGATCTAGCATCAAGCCAGAGAGAAACCAATCTGGTATCGTATTTCTGATTGATTAACTCACTTGTGCTGTTTAGAGACATTTACTCATAATTTGTATGGAAAAGTCAACTCAAACTTCATTTTGTGATCTAATTTTGTCAAACTTTATATCAAAAAACATAAGAAAAGCCTAACAAATTCCCAAGAAAACTTCAATTTTCACTCAACTTCCTTCAAAAATCATGAAAAAAGTCGTTATCAAAAATCTCGTCAGTCACCATAAACATACACAAAACTGTCTATTGCACTTCACAAAAAAAATAAATCAAGAATTTTTATTTTATTTTATTTTATTTACAAAAAGACGAAAAACAACAAAAAAAAAATTTAATCAAAAAAGTTGTTTGACGGAAATGTTTGCGAGCTATTACTTCCCGCTATCTACATTTATAAAATCTATTTAAAGCTCCCCGCAAGTTGGTTCCATTTATTAAGTCACGGCAAAAAAAAAAATTATTCGAATTGAGTTTGGAGCTTGAAATTTGCTGACTTTTTTTTAATGGCACGTCCTTGAATTTTGGGCATTTCAAGTTTAAGTTCAAGTTTTTTGATTTGGGGAATTAAGAAGTGGATTTTTAGGATTTTTTGCTTGCTTTGGACAGTTTATGATGTCAAGGTTAGAATGGTAATTAAATTTAGCGATTTTTTTTGAAACGGCCATGTAGAAACTGTGCAAAAAAAAAGGTTGAATTTGGGACAGTTGAAAGGTTGATTTGAGGAACTAAAACAAAAAATTTAAAAAAATTGAAAGGTAAATTTAAAAAAAAACCAAAAAAGTGGAAAAAAAATTAAAAAATTTAAAAAAAATTAAAAAATTTAAAAAATTGAAAACAATTTAAAAAAAATGAAAATATTTTTAAAAAAAAATTAAAGAATTTAAAAAAAATTAAAAAAAATTGTGAAAAATTTGGAAAAAAATTTAAAAAAATTTTAAAAATTGCAAAATTTGAAAAAAAAATCAAATTCAAATTTTCAAATATTTTGAATTTTTTTCCCAAATTTTTGAAGATTTTCTGGAATTTTTGTCTAGAAAATCCAAGAAAATTGAACATTTTTTCACAAAATAGTGAAATTTGCCACTCGATACTCTTCAGCATGACTTCAATTAAGGCTAATTCATAACTTACTATCAATTTTCAATTAGAATTAAGCAAGAATTTAATCAAAAACTCAGAATATATTCTATAAAATTCAATAAATAAGTCTCAATACTAAATCTCGAAATCAACTCAAATTTTGTACAAAAATTTCAACCCAAATCGACTCAAATCATCTTCCATCTAAGCATCAATACCCAAAACCATCCCAAACCAATCTTCAAATGCGACAGATTCACATCATCTTTATCTCAACTTTCACTTTTTTTTTTATGTATTATAAAATGTTAAATCACGATTATCAATTGAAACAAAATACAACACAGTAGAAACACAGTGGACACTAAATGATTAGATATGCCACATCATCAGTCTGAATAAGTTTTTTTTAAGCATACAAAAGCGGAAAAAAGAGAAAAAATGACGCGTGCGATTTTATGACGTGACTTATTTGTTTGAGTTAGACTTTTGTCGTTTGCCGTTACTTATCACGTGCAGTAGTCTTTTTGGGAGGTTTTGGGGATTTAATGCGGGTATTTTGGGTTATTTTTGGAAAATTCAACTGTATTTTTGCTGGGATGCTGCTGTACTTTTCCATATTGCTACTATACCCAGACAAAGCCTCAAAATGTCCTGATTTTTTTCTAATAGTGTCCCGAAATGTTGCGATAATCCTCTGGTCAACCAAATTTCAAAACAATTTCCATAAGATTGCCTTAATCTTGTCTGAACTTGTCTCAATTTAAAGGTGAATCACATTGGAATTTCTTTAATTCCGTCGTATTTGCTAAGATCATTCCCCTTTTTCTTTGAAATATTTCATTCAATATAATCTTCAAATGTTTATTTAACTTTATTGGAATTTGAGATTTAAAGAATTTGTCCTATAGAATTGCAAAGAATTTCAAATAAGTGCCAAAATATTGATTTAACGGATAAGCATCGACAAAACAAAGAAATTTGACTATTTTATGTAAAAATTGGGCAAAAAACAGTCATAATCATGGTATAGAAGTGACCCCGAGTAGCACAAGTCAATTAATCAGGCACCACGCCGGTGTAACCTTTGCAATGATCCAAATTTAAATCAAATTCAACAAAGCATGGTCACACTTGCCTTTGGGTGGATTTTAAATCGATTAGCTGTTGTGTGCGATTTGGGGACTCACTTGTGACTGAGCTGTGCTGCTTAGGTATTGAATTTCATATCAAGTGATCAACTTCTGAGCATATTCCATACAACCTCTTACTTACTTACTTCTCTGGCCGTATACATCAACTGTGATCCATGTCCTGTCTCAGATGACGCCTAAAGCTGGATATATCGTTGATTTCCGTCAGCAAATTAGCATAATACCTCACTGATGTAGCCAGGCAAGCATCAACTAATGAACAAGAACTTCTGAATTCCATAATATTCCCCAAAAGTAATCAAGCTTCTCCAACCGGCATCTACATCATGCAATCATTAAATAATCAAAAATCCATAAACCCTCAACAACAGCTAAAAGTATTTAAAGATGCAAAAAAAAAAAACTCAAAAAAAAAAGTTTCTCTTTAAAATGCCAAAAAGGCACAAATTTAAATGACATGAGTTTCTAAGCGCAAAAAAAAGTTTTCATGCTGTAAGACAGTTGTCGCCATTAATAAGCGAATTAAGATGAATGTATAATTCCACAAAAAAG
The DNA here is from genome assembly GCF_022539635.2 of Chironomus tepperi. Lineage (NCBI taxonomy): Eukaryota > Metazoa > Arthropoda > Insecta > Diptera > Chironomidae > Chironomus > Chironomus tepperi. Next base: position 9,471 of record NW_027226183.1, on the reverse strand, counting down.
ACCCTAAACAGACAGCTTAAGTCAGCCAGCCAGCATATCGAAAAGCCAACACAGAAAGTGTAAACAAAAACTGGTTTTGATGTCGTAATCAAGTCAATTTACCGCTTGTGCTGCTTCACGAAAATATTTTCAAGTCAGTTATGCAGTTTTTCATTTCATTTCGTCCGAATTGAACTTTTTGGATTAATTTTTTTACGTACAAAAATAGATGAAAAAGCAACAAGTTCAGACGTGCATGTTTATAGCTGACTGGCGGGCTTACTTGCAGACTGGTTGGCTTGTTCTGACTGACACACTTATGTAATGTTGAAAATGGGAGTTGATTTTTTTATTTTTAAAAATAGACGCTGACTTTGGATTGCTTAACATGGATTTCTTAAGTTTAATGATTATTTATTGGACTGGCTGGCTTTTTGCAGTTAATTGAAAGAATTTTGAAATTTGAATGCAAACTTATATGAAATCGAGTTTTGTGATTCTTAAGAGAACGAAGTTAGTTGATTGTCTTATATTTCTTGCTAGGATAAAGGTTAAGACAGTCTCAAACAGCATAAAACCGGTTAATCGATCCGTAATTTAGAGTATTGATTCATAATGTACTGATTTCAGAGATTCGGGATCAATCTAGGAATTATTTGCAATTTAATTCCGGAATTGGAACCCCTTGTGAGGTATCTAAGAGGTTGCAGGGTTTCAGGAGCATATTCAGGGGGAGAGGGGTATTTGGGAGTCACCCCTTCTTAACTTTTTTAGTCAAAACTCTTCAATTTGCTGGATCTTTTTTCCAAAATACATCCCTCACTTCCTTTAAATGATCACAAACTATGACTAGATCTTATATCTCATCTTTCTCAAATTTATATAAGGGAATTAAGCATTCTTAAACGAAGTCATAACGTTTAACCAGAAGGAAAGGGAAAGGATGGATATCGTATATTGCTACGAATTTCAGACTCTACCTAAGAGAGGTCATGAATCAAATAAAATCTATCCTAGAGTTTAAAGACCTTGTGGCATGTTCCATTGCAAATCTTGATTACATTTCACAATTTATATATTTACAAAATAAGAAACGCTCCTTAGACAAAGTATTGCGAAAGATTTATTACAATTTCTTAAATATCAAGCTTAGCTTGTCGCGAAATAATATCTTAAGCTTGAGCCATGTTTGGAGAGCGTTTGTAAATTAGGTAACGCTCACAATGGTGCCCCCTCCTGTCACTGTATTGCTTTGTTCCAAAAGCATAGCTCAAAATTGATATTCCGTAACAAAATTGTAGTCATCCCTGAATGTTACGTAATTTCCGAACGTTCCCCATGCTTGTAGTCAGTAGATTGAATATTTGCATAATAAATAGTCTTAATTTCCGTTCAAAAAGTTGGAATTCAGCCTCTAGATTCCTAGCATCGTTCCTAACATTCAAGTTACATACTCATTCAGTCACTTAACCTCAAAATTTGTTGAATTTTATTAACTTAATCTCAAATTTTTGTCAATTTTTTAATATAACCCTAAAATTTTCCCAACTTTTGCTACATAACCTCAAATTTTCTTCAAATTCAAGCACAATTCCACCCAAAAAATCAACAATTACAAAGTAAGTTACTTAATCCTCCCCAAATATTCAGCAATATTCAAATCAATTGCAAAAATCTTTCAATAACAGCCCATTTTTTTACACAAAATTATTTCAAAACCAAAAGCCATCGACACAAAGCTTGAAAAGAAAAAGAAAAAGAAAAACTTTCGCTTTCATTTCAATGAAATGTTCATATTACATTATTATTATTATTGTGAGGCGCGCATAGACATAGCAGCAGTGGTGGACAACCTGTGTGACGCGGTACATTAATTTGAATTCTAAGTAATGCCATGAACCGTATGCCATGTGCGGTTTTTGGTCAAGACTTACTATCTCAATGTGGAACGCGATAAATAACAGGTTGAGCACCTCTGGATTTATAATTTATATACATTTCGTGTAGGCAATAGAACAGTAAATAGGTGTTCAATAATAATCCGTAATATACATATGATTCAACAAGATGTGGCAACAAACTTGAACTCTGACGCAATTTTAGTCAGAGAGAAAATAGAGATGTAATGGAATTGGAGCTGAATTGATGCAGATTTTAAAGGTTGATCTTGGTTAATATTGAGCAAATTTTTGTGGTTAAGTGGGTAAAATTGAGCTAAATTTTGAGGTTAAGTGATTAAAATTCACAAAATTTTGAGGTTAAGTAACTCAAATTAATCAACAATACCAACCACAAAACTTATCCCAATATCCACACTCTCAAATACTCTTTTGTGAAATGAATTTCGCCTTACAATTCCAATTTTGACGCAGTAAAAGGAGTTGACCTTCATCACCATTTAACTACCTTAAATCGATCGAATACAATACAACTCAAAACATGTTCTGTTACTTGAATTATTTCCACTTTTAAATTTTACTTTTTATATTATTTAAAAAGTGCAAAGACAAATTCCTCGTGTGCAGCATGCATTGGAGGGAAAAAGTGCAGTAAACTAGACTGAAACTTGAATTACGTAAATGTCTGGATTTAAATTTCCGCATAGTTTTGTGCTGCTTTGAAGCTTAGATTGTTAGAATTGAGATTTTTGATGTAAAATTTGTCAATTTTGAGGTTAAGTTTGATTTTTAGGTTATGTCAAGCTTGAAGACCCCTTTTGGCAGCCATCAACTGCCAATTCCAATCACTTCCATCTCAAACTAGTCCACAACATCCAAAAAATCTCGCATTAGACATAAAACTAATTTATACAATCAATTCGCAGTAATCTAGGATATTTTCGACATAAAATTAAGACTTAATTTGAATAAATAAGCACTAAACGTGATCTGACCATATCTATTAATAGAACTTGATTTGATTTTTCTAACGAATTTTTAAACAACATCTTTCCAATTCCTGTTTATCATGAACTTTGTTATTTGCAGACAAAAAATTGAGAACTTGATATTCAGATTTAAAATAGCTTTTTAGTGGGAGATGTTCGTAAGTGATGTGTAATGATCGGAGAGATTGATGGGTTTACAGACTGATCGAATAGACTGATCGGACAAGCTGGTCGGACAAGCTGGTCGGACAAACTGATCGGACAAACTAGTCGGACAGACTTATCGGACAAACTGATCGGACAGACTGATCGGACAGACTGATCGGACAGAATAATCGGACAGACTGATCGAACAGACTAATCGGACAGACTGATCGGACAAGCTGGCCGACAAACTGATCGGACAATCTGTTCGGACAGATTGATCGGACAGACTGATCGGACAAATTGATCGGACAAACTGATCGGACAGAATGATCGGACAAAATAATCGGACAGACTGATCGGATAGGTAGATTAGTCGGACAGACTGATCGGACAAACTGGTCGGACAGACTAACGGACAGACTGTTCGGACAGTTTGACTGATCGGATAGATTGATCGGACAAACTGATCGGACAAAGTGGTCGGACAAGTTGATTGACGGACAAATGGATTGACGGACAAATTGAGTGACGGACAGACTGATCGGACAAGTTAGACGGATAGAATTGTCGGACAGACAAACTGTTCGACAAACTGTCCGACGACCTGTCGGACAAGTGTGACACCCTTCATACCTAATCTTAAATATCAAACATCACAAGTTCACGACTCCCAAGCTCATTGACATTTTCACAACTAAATTCTGTTGAAAAAATTCTTGATCATTATGCATAGTCAAGCTTAGTAACCTACATCGAGACACAAAAACTTGATTTCTTTAAGACATTTGAATTTAATTCTTATTTTTTTCTTATTTTTCCTTTCAGGTATTTTTGCATACTTGAACTATTTGACACCAAAAACCCGTCGTGAGGTTCTCGAATATCTCGTAACTGGCTTAAAGCGTCTCGAATATCGCGGTTATGATTCGGCCGGTGTTGCTGTCGACAGCGATGATGGTAAAGGCATAACATTGGTCAAACAAACCGGCAAAGTTAAAATATTGGAAGATGCAATTAAAGAATTTATGACTGGACATGATATAGACACACCAATTAGTACACATTGCGGAATCTCACATACACGTTGGGCAACACATGGCGTACCAAGTGATCTCAATTCACATCCACAACGTAGTGACGAGGAGAATAGCTTTGTTGTTGTACATAATGGAATTATTACAAATTATAAGGATGTTAAGAAGTTCTTGGAAAAGAGAGGATATAGATTTGAGTCAGAAACTGATACGGAAATTATTGCTAAATTGGTACATCATTTGTACTTGCAGCATCCAAATTATTCATTCAGAGAATTGGTCGAACAAGTTATTCAACAAATGGTGAGTAGAATTGATATATTTGGGGATATTGATGGGGGGTGTCTAATGTGGATGGGATTAATGGATGGTAGATCAGTGATGGACAGCCTATGTGTCGCTGTACACTGCTGTGGGTCAGTGATGTGGCTCAATGCTGAGGCATACTGCTGTATCACGACACACTACTGTGACATGAATGTTACTCACCACTGTGATTAATGATGGTAACTTTGTGTAATTAAGGAGGAAATGTCAGACATTTCGGTTAAAAATTGTTGATTTTTCTACAATTTTGTGTCTGAACTTGTTGATTCGTCTAAAATTGGCAGGAATTTTGGATCTTCGGATTCCAAAGATACCTCTTCTGGAGTTCGGATTCTGAAGTGAAGACTTCAATGGAGGCGCCTTAACTAAATCTAGACTCCAAAGCAGAGAAGCTTCTTTTAGAATGATTGTGACTTTTTACGACGACAGAACTTTTGCAGAACTTCTGCAGAACTTCTGTCGACGTAAAAAGTCACTCCCTTTTAGATTCTTAACTCTAATAGAAAAGCCTCTAAAAGAGTTCACAACTCCAATGGAGCAGTCTCTGCTTTGGAGTCTTCCCAACTCTGGATTCGTCAGACCAGAGAGTTGTGTTGCAACTGATAAATAACTAACAAGGCCCGAGACTAGTGTAATTCTGACTTGATGTCGGATTCGGTTTAAATCATGTAAGTCTGACATAGTCTTGGATTCTGTTGGAATAAAATGTTCCTGACTAAGTGCAGGATTCGACTTAAATCAAGTTCAGAGTCAGAGTATCTGGTACAGAATCAGAGTCACCAACACAGAGCCAAATTCACCAGATTAAAACTGATTTCCGCAACATTCCAGAGTAACACTGGCCTGGTACCAGATTCTGGATTGATTAACCGACTTTTGCTCCTTGATTCATGAATCTCGAATGACACATGATGTATAAGCATCCAAGAATCTGACTCAAGGTCAGTTTGAATCTTGCAAAAAATCAGAGTCGATCAAATCTGACTTCAGGATCTAGTCAAGCTGTCGTGTGACTGGATTTTCGTCATATCTGCTCTATGTGCCTTCCTAGAGTCGACAATATCGATCTACTCTATTTAAATTTATCTATTAATTAATTACATCCACTTATATCCCCACCAATCTCACGTTAATTACATCAAAATCACCTTAATTAAAGCTTACAGCAACGACGAGAATTAATTTTAATATACTTTATATCCATTTTTCAGGAAGGTGCATTTGCTTTAGCCTTCAAATCAAAACACTTCCCTGGTGAATGCGTAGCAACACGACGTGGTTCACCGCTCCTTGTTGGCATTAAAACAAAGACACGTCTCGCAACAGATCATATTCCAATTTTATATGGCAAAGGTAAGGAATTGGCTCGGGCAGTGACGCTGCTGACTTGAAAAACTTTTTCCACCACTTGTTGAATGTTGCATGCTTTAATGTTGTTGTTGTTGTTGGAACTGGAAAGATTTCCAAAAATTGAGTAATTTTTTTTTTGATGTCTTTCTCTGTTTACAACCTTTTTGAGTAGACTCGATCATGTTGCTGTGTATATGAATGTAGGAATTTTGTGAACAATTGTTGCATGCTTTGTTATTGTTTATTTTTTTTTTTTTCATTTTTCGAACTTCTTTACTTTACTTTTGTTGAATGTTAAATGTTTTTTTGTAATTTGACTTGAAATTCTTGTTCTTTTTTTGGATATAATCATGTAGTGGATTGAGTCAATTGATGATGTGAAAGAGTTTTGGTTAAGGAGTTTTGAGTTGGAAATTTTTTATTGAAATTTTGTTGAATTTTTAGAATTTTGGAATTTCAAATTTAAAAATTGACAAATTTTTGTTTGAAAAATCTCAACTTTTAAAATTTTTTAAATTTTCAAATTTTCAAACTTTTGAGTTTCTTAAGTTTTCAAATTTTTATCTATTTTCACATATTTAAATTTCAAATTTTCTAATTTTTTTATTTCAATAAGCCTATAAATTGTCAATTTTGACATTTATTTAATTAAGTTTTGATAAATTGACATTTTATTTCAAATTTTTAATTTCATTTTTTTCAAATTTGAAATTTTTTACAAATTTTAATAATCCATTTTAGATTAAAATTGTTTAAACTTTTCAGTTTCTTTAATTTTTGTTTTAAAAATCTTAAAAATTGACAATTTTCAAGAACTTGCTTTTTGAATTGATAGAAATATTCAAATTTTTTAAATTTTCGAGTTTTTTAAAATTTTAAATTCTTTATTTTTCAATTTTTCAAATTTTCAAATTTTTAAATTTTGTCGATTTTCAAATTTCGACAATTTTTCAAATTTTCAAACTGTTTAAATTTTCAATTTCAAATTTTTTGAATTTTTTAATTTTAAGTTTTTTAACTTTTCAAATTTTTAAATTTTCTAAATTTTCCAAATTTTTATTTCTTAAATTCAGTTCTTAAAAATTGAATTTTTCAATTAATTTTTCAAGTTTAAAAACTAGTTTTTCAATTTTTTAAATTTAAATTCTTAAAATTTGCCAATTTTTTTAATTTTCTATATTAAAATTCTCGAAAAATGCAACTTTTTAATTCAAATATTTTAAAAATTGTTAAAAGTTTAAAAGTTTTTTTCAAATTAAAAATTCTGAAATTTCAAATTTTTTTTAAGCAAAAATCTTCAATTTTTAAAGTTTTTAATCCAAATATTTAAAAAAAATCAATTTTAAAAAATTTCAAAATTTAACAAAAAAATCAAAATTTAACAAAAAAATCAAAATTTAAAAAAAAATTAAAAATTCAAAACTTCTTAAAAATCAATAAAAATGACATTTATAACCTTAAAATTTGACAATTCTAACTCAATCCCCACCTCTCAATTCCTTTTCAAAATTCAATCCTTTTTTTATTCAACTATTTCTAATTTCAACTTCTATTCCTATAATTCTACAAACTTAAATATACTATAAAATCTCACTATAAAACCTTTAAATTACTAACAAATATTTTAATTAATTTATTCTTAATTTTGACTAGATTTTAGATTTTATAATTTAATTTTTCTCTTTTATATTTTCTTCTTTTTTTTGTTTCCTGTGTGATTTTATCTTAAATTTCTCATAAAAATTTAAAACTTATAAATCCTGTACAACCTTAATCAACACAAAAAAAAAAATCCTTCAAAAAAATCCTATCTACAAATCCTGTGAATGTAAAAACTAATTTTACTTTAAAAATTAAATAAAAAAACTCTGTAAAATGTGTGAAAATGTTCAAAAAATCTATCAGATGAGGATAACAAGGAAAAAGGTAGAGTTTAATTAATTTTTTTTTTACTATTTTTCCTTTATTTTATTGACACTAAATTATGTTGTGGACCTTTTTTTGGATGTAACTCGAAATTTTACTACTTTTTTAATTTCCAACGGTTTGGAACTGACAAAAACATTCTTAAAATATCGATCAAATTCTTGACAAATGATCGAATATTTTTGTATAAAAATCCTTGTGTAAATTTATTAAAAAATGGACTAAAAATTGGATTTGAAAAACTAATCAGATTTTCTGTAAATTTATTGTACAAAAGATCTTATTTGAGGTTTGAGTGAAATACTTCACTTGGAATGGTAATCCTTTGATGTTCCTGTGTATCCTGATTTACAGAGCTTTAAGTCGACTGGTCGTCTTCGATCGTTTTCGGGCACCATCGGTCATTTTCGGGAATCTTCGATAGTCTTCGGGTATCTTAGATCGTTTTCGGGTTTCTTAGATCGTCTTCGGACATCTTCGATTGTCTTCGGGCATCTTCGATCGTTTTCGGGAATATTCGATCGTATTCGGGCATCTTCGGTTATCTTCGATCGTCTTCGGTCATCTTAGATTGTCTTCGGGTTTCTTCGATCGTCTTCGGGAATCTTCGATCGTCTTCGGGTTTCTTAGATCGTCTTCGGGAATCTTCGATCGTCTTCGGGTTTCTTAGATCGTCTTCGGACATCTTCGATCGTCTTCGGACATATTCGGTCGTCTTCGGTCATCTTCGATCGTCTTCGGTTGTCTTCGGGCATCCTCGGGCATCTTCGGCATTCGGTTTTGGTCGTTTTCGATCATCTTCGGTCGTCTTCAGTCGTACAATGCTCTGTCAAATCACATTACCAACACCAAATCCAATACAATTCCCAATCCCAAGCACAACTGACTGTCCAATCCTCCTATTTTCTATCCAAATTTTTATTTATTTTCTTCATTTGAATTTTTTTATAATTTTTTTTCATTAAAAATTAACAAATTTAATTTTATTTTATCTAAAATTCCTCGTATTTTTTCATTTTTTGACTATGAAACTTAATTAGACTCCGCGACAGATCCAGGTAATTAGCAAATTTTTCATTTTATTCCTTTAATTTCCTTCTATCATTGACTAGAAAAACTTATTAATTCTTAAAAAACTAAAGAACAGCACAAGATAACTGCGACATAATGAAAATCCTTAACCTAAGGCTGGTTAATTGGTATTTTTTTGTTTGGGGTAATGGCACTGAAGATTGAGCTTGAATTAAAGGTTAATATATGAGGTGATTGACATGATTTATTGATATGAAATAAGGTTTGTGGATTGATATTTAAGGTATTCCGTATTAAAAGAAGTGTAAGCAAAACTATGGAATAATCATATCCTTACAAAGAGTCAGGCATCAATATTTGACAGGACTACAATGAAGGGAACATCAATTTCGAGTCGGACTTTGGATTCCAGTGAAGTCCGGATTTCAGAGTTCTGACAGCTCAGTTCTGACATCATTCTGAGAGTTTAGTTTCCAAGAATCCAAGAGTCCAAAAGAGCTTCCAATCAGTCCGATACCTTCTGTAAACTGCACAATACAAATGCAGGTTTCTATTTCTCAACAAAATTAGCAAGACTCTTCGAATCGAACTCCGGTGGACTCCAAATAGACTATCAAGTCAGAATATAATACAGTTTGACTCTAGATGAGCCTGGACTCGATCTTATTTTGGAAACCGATCAACTCTGAAAGTTCAACTCGATTGGAAGCAGAAATTTCATTTTGGAGTTCGATTTCAAAGGAGTTGGGGTCTAAAGTTGGCCGATTTCCAAAATAAGAGGTTTCCAGA
>NW_027226182.1:0-20199 GCF_022539635.2 Chironomus tepperi | reverse complement strand
AAAGTTCCAAGATCCTTATTTTTGTGTTGATGAAATGATAAGTTGAATAGAAGTTTGAAATGAAAGGCTTTTTTTTTTTGGTATTCAAAAATATTTGTAAAAGGTGCATTTTAGGAATGATTTAATTGTGATGTCTGAAGATTTGGAATTTAATTGGCAAAAGGAATTGAAGTAAATCAAAATTCCTAGGATTGAAGTTCAAAGTTTCATTTTTTATTCGACTGAATCTAGCTGAGCGTCAAGATGACTAGGTTTTGATCTAGCTAAGCTTCAATATGCTAAGCTTCAATCAATTTGATTGGATAGGATTTAGTCAAGCTGAGCGTTAGTACGGCTGGACTTCAGTCAAGCTGAGCGTCATTATGGCTGGTTTCAATACGGTTAAAATTCGGTCAAGCTAAGCGTTAATGAGGTTGAAATTTAGTCAAGCTGAGCGTCAATAAGGATAAAATTCAGTCAAGCTGAGCATCAGTTTAACGTTGAATTTCAGTCAAGCTGAACAGCGTCAATATGAGGTTGGATTAACCAGTTCAAGCTGAGCGTCCAGTAACTGGGCGTTGAGATTCATCCAAGCTGAGCGTCATTAGTACGCTGGACTTCAGTCAAGCTGAGCGTCAATAACGTTGAGCTTCAGTCAAGCTGAGTATCATTTCGGTTGGGCTTTAGTCAATCTGAGCATTGAAGTGTGGCTGAGATTAGTCAAGCTGAGCGTCTATATTGTGAGTTCGACTGAGCTTAAGTCAAGCAGAGCGTCAAGCTGAGCGTTTCAATACGGTTGAGATTCAGTCAAGCTGAGCGTCATTATGGCTGGTTTCAATACGTTAAAGATTCGGTCAAGCTGAGCGTTAATAAGGGTTGAAATTTAGTCAAGCTGAGCTTCAATAATATTAAAATTCAGTCAAGCTGACCATCAATACGGTTGGGTTTGAATAAAGCTGAGTGCCAATATGGCTTGGTTTCATACGCTTCCATAAGCTACACATCATTTATGAACGACCATTTACTATAATTGTGCATTTACTTAATTGCATAAATAGAATCAAAATGCTTTGAAAAAAATTCAAAACTTGAAACCATTTATTCATAATTCTCATAGAGCATTTAAATGCTCTACAGCACTAAACCACCCACTAAATTTTGTTATGTTATATCCAAAAATGCGTCTTTCTTATCAGTCTGACCTAAAACTTTTTCTTATATTTATTTTTCATGTATGAACATAAAACAAGCAGCCTTAAATTGCATGTCGATAACTCTTTGCTTTGTGTTTTTAGCGCATTTTTTGAAATTTTTTTCAAAAAGGTAGCTTATTCAAGCACTTTGTTCGGCTGGGTATCGAGATCTCGAAAACCAGACATCGTAGAGAGCTCTGGTTTGTTTTATTAGCTCCGTACTGTTGTTTTATTGCGGGCAAATGCATTTTAAAGTTTCAAATCATAGCATAAATACTATAATTAACAATTTTTCATTTTCATATACAACAACAAGAAAAACAACATTACGTTTTTTCATTGTTTTACAGTGTTTTTCAATGTTCTTTGATGTTTTTATAGTGTTAACAGAACAAAGTTTGAATTTATCGTAACCGTTATGTGTTTTAAATTTTGAAAATCCGTTAAATGACGAAATTCTTGAAAACCTAGTATGATGACTTGGAATTTATTGGATCTTGTTTTTTGGGTTCGGAAGTAACCTGGATCCTACTGGATCTTGCTTTGTGGGTAGGGAAGTGACTTGGATCCTCCTGGATTTCGTTTTGTAGGTCTGGAAGAGACCTGGATCTTACTAGATCTTGTTTTTTAGGTCTTGAAGTGATCTGGATCTTACTGGTTCTTGTTTTTTAGGTCAGGAAGTGACCTATTAATCAATACTGATCGCTGGGACAAAAATGCGCTGAAGTCACTCGATAACTCTTTGCTTTTGTTTTTTTTGTGGTTCATATGGAAAACTCAGCAGGTGTAGAAATATCAAATTCTTATCAAAATTTTCTTATCATTTGACACTCTTTGCACTTTTTGTTGTTGTTGTTTTCACCCGCGTGCGTCAGCGTCTAATTAACATATGGCGATACTAAAATCGATGATGAGACATTGGTGTACAATAAATATAAAATGCGCAAAGATATCAGTCACGACAAATAAGGCATAAGTGGCTTGTGTCAGCTTAGAGCCAGCCTTGTTTGTTCTCATGTCGAAAAATGTATGAGGGGAGCACTTAGTGCTGAAACTTTCTGATAAGATAAGTTGATGGAAATAAAAAAAAAAGAGTGGAAAATAAATTTTTATTTCTTTTATTGCGATGCAAATTTTTTGCTGTTGCTGTTGCTGTGCATTCAAACTTTTTTTGGCGATAGTCAAATCAATAAATTCCATTTTTTTTTTTTTTTTTGTAGCTTTTTTCAATGAATAAAGTCAAATAAAGGAATTAAAATGCACAATAAAAGAAGTCAGCAATAGAAATTAAGCAATTTACTGCCATATGAGGAACGATAAGATAAAAAAATAAAAATGTGTGTTTAAATTTGCTTAATTACGATAGAAAAACTTGTGTTTACTCTTGCATGTGACGATGATAATCGAATGTCGAAGTTATAAGCATTATTGGGATTGGAATATAAAGGAAAGGGAGGAATTAGTGACACTTTGTCTGTTTTGAGTTTTGCGATGGATTTTTGGATAATAAAGGAGACATAATGAATCTACTTGAACTTTGGGTGGCTTTAAAATGGATGAATTTAAAATGGATCACCTGAATGCCATGCTATCAATAATACACAGTTATGTGTCTTATTGAGAAAGCTCAGTGACACAAGCAGTACAATACTGCGACTTGAAATCAATCGTCACGATATTGTCAGGACAACTTCACCTCTTACCATTAATACTGCGACTTTGCGGTGTCTTAACGAACTGTGGTGTACTAGCGGTGCTGCTTGCGATTTATACCATTTAAAGGGATCTAGGTTAAAGCAAACAGACCTAGAATTCTTAGTAAAATAGTAGCGTTCGTCAAAAATTGCAGATCTGCTTCCTTGGATGAACTATGTATAAGTTACAGTCAAAAAATGCAAACCTGCATAATTAAAATGCAGATCTGCAGTTCTTGACCGAATCCTAGAATTTACAGACCAAGAGATGCAAAATCTTAAATTAGGAGGTACCTTGCAATGCCACCAAACTTAAGAGATACTCTCAAAAGCAAGTCCTTAACTGACATTCTGATACGATTCTTCGTAATTCAGATCATAACCAAATAAATCCTCGGTAGTATAGTGGTGAGTATCACCCTTACAAACTATCTAAAAAAATGCTTCACTTACCTGTCATAATGCATTCAAACTTACCTTCTTTTATTCGTCTTTCTCCCTTTCTGTTGATTTTTCTCGCTTTTCACATTCAACATGGAAATAAAGTGACGCGCATTTCGAAAATCGATTGAAACGTATTCATTCTTCTTTCTCACTTCACACTCATGTGCTTGTTATTATGTTTTTTTTTTTATTTACCTAATTCCTTCCTGAACGAATGAATCTATATGTGGATTCTTTCACCTGTTTTTCGGAATATGCAAATGAAATGAAAAAGAAAATTTATATTTTTTTGTTTCAACCGATAGAAGTGTGGAAATTGTATTTTAGTGTTAAGTGATAAGATTATTTCTCTTTTGTCTGAATTTTTTTTTATTGGAACTCACCTCTTTAATGCTGGTAATCCATAAAAATAATAAAAATTTATTTGACGTTGATGAATGTTGATTTGGGAGAATTTTTTTAGTAGGCTTTGGAAACGAAATTTATTTGAAGTTGGATTTTTGAGGTTAAGTTGGCAACTTTGAGGTTATGTTACTCAACATCCTTCGTTGGACGATACAGATCAATTGTGATTCATGGCCTTCAATAGACATCACCTAACACAAGCTCTTTCGCTGGCTACAGCTTGTCAATTCTCGATCTTCCTTCTATGAGGTCAACAGGTCTTTTAGATGAATATTGGGAAGGTAACTGCAAATTAGTGCTGTGATTTGCATTAAAATTAGAATTTTGAGTGACTTGTCAATGTCCAAGCAGCAAACTTAATCGGCACATATTCCAATGTGACCAAGCAGCTCCCAAGTGACTTCCAGGTGGGCAAAGTTTGGTACTTTCTGGTTCTTATTGAGCAATATTCTTTTTTGACTAATTCCTCAAAAATCACATCCGGTAAAGATTCCCTAACTAACAATTTCCATAATTTCTTTGTCTTTACAGGTAGTTCGTGCTGTTTAACATCAAAATAATCCATAAATCAAACGTAAAATTCTCAAGGTAAGTTCACAGAACTCATAATGTTTTTTTGTTAAATCCGTAAGGAATAAAGCAACGACGACAAAAAAGGGGTTTTTAATTATCTTTACTTAGCTTAATTACCAACCCTCACTGTTGGCATTTCCATTTTCTTAATTAAATAAACTGCGACCGCGAGTTGAATAGAAAGAAATTTTTCTTATCAACTGTTGGACATCTTTTTATACTTTTTTTTTGTGTCGTCTAAGTGAGTGGGTGATATACGAACGTTAATGAGTGGACTTACGACAAACATTATATGCCGAAGTCAACAAACAAGCCATTTTTCAACCCCATGTCTTTTTACTATTAAATCTATCTTAGATTGTCATGTCGTGTGATAAGAAATTTTAGTTCATGTTCCTATTATTATTACTAGTACAAAAGGCTATGTGAATTATGGGTAAAAATGTCAGTTCTATTCTACCTTAATTATCCCTTAATATTGTCTCACATGTAATTGCTCACATGTGTCGACTGTCTTTTGCATGATGTTTAATGTTAAATGAATATATAAAAAAAAAATTAAGTATTTCCGTAGAAAATGCGCCACACATTCCATTCCATAATAATTTTTTCTTGAATGTTAATGAATATTCTATAAGGCTGTACATTAAAAAATCTACATATTAATGATGAAAAAAAGATAATGTAACAAGCAACAGAAATCATTTTATAGCGTGTGGACTTATTTTAATGTTGCAGGTTTTTAAAGGTTGAGTTATTTTTGAATTGATCACAATGAATGGCTGAAATCCAGCTCAAGTTAATTTTAGGAATTTGACATATTTTCAAAAATCGTTGAATTTTCAAAAACTTAGTTTGAAGCCAACTTCATTCTTAAAAAATTTTGAATTTTGCAAAACCGTTAAAAAGATTGGATTCTACAAAACTGTTAAAAATTTGAATTCTACAAAATTGTTAAAAACTATGAAATTTTACAAAACCGATAAAGAATTTGAATTCTACAAAACTGTTAAAATTTTTGAATTGTACAATAACCTTGAAAAATTAATTTGAATGTTCAAAAACCGTTAAAAGTTTTAAAATTTACAAAACCGATAAAAAATTTGGCTTCTACAAAACCGTTATAAAATTTGAATTTTACCAAACCGTTACAAAACATGAATTCTACAAAATCGTTAAAAATCTAAATTTTACAAAACTGCGAATTTAGTCGCTTTATTCCTTCATGTCCCAACTCCACATTTCAATCCCGATCACTTTTTATGGATCTTTATGTGTATTAAACAAATATGTGCAGCAGAGAAAAAGTAAAAGAAAACGGGCGCGATGTTGCGTGCAAAATTGAAGCTTAATATGAATAAACATTACATTATTTATTATCATGTTCTGTGTATAAGCATTCGTGTATGCTTTTTTATTCGTTATTATTGTAGATTGAAAGAAATATTTGCCTGCTCAAATTTTTATCTCGGCTTGACTGACATAAATTTTTTGTTCTGTCTATTGATTATTTTATGCTTTAAAATTAATAGTTAATGAATTATTTATGGAATGTTGTTCTGGATTCTCAATTATTATTTCTTTAATTTCTGCTTAATCTGCCTTCTGGTTCTTGGTCACTCGAAATCGATGATTCTGACGAGCTTTTCTCTAATAATCGCTTATTTCCAACGAATTCTTAGGGCTGAAGATACTCTCCTCAGCTGCATGCTGATTCTTAATACTTCCAGTTACTTGATTCTTAAGCGGTTGAATATTTTCATCTTTGGCACCAACATTTTTGGACTTTGTAATTTCATCGTCCATTTCATTACCTGCATTCAAAAGAGCTCCTATAGCTGTATTTCTGATTTCTTCACGTGTTAATATCTTTAATAGAAAAATTATTTCATTACTGGATGTTTTTAATAATATTTATTAAGTCTTACAGGTTCAAAAGCATTAGCACATACTGTTACTGCCTCTTCAAATGGTGTATTAAATTCGTCAGGAGTTTGTGTTTCGGATGACTTCTTATTATGCTCAATACCGTCAAAAGTAAAATCCTGGATGTTGTCCTGATCAATTTTTCTAAATTTTGGCATGGTTACTTTATATCTTGGTTCTTCTTCTACTTCTTCTGGCTTAAAAGCAAGTCCTGATAAACAATTTCCCATTGTTGCTTGTTAGTTTAATTAAATATTAAATAAAAACGATATTTTACGTTTTCCACGAACTTAAAACCTTAAAATTATATTTTTTGGAACCTCACAACAGTCATTCATATCATTAAAAAAAAGTAGGAAAAAAAAAAAACTTAAAAAAATGTTCTAAAAAGTAGGAAATAAAAAAAAATCACGCTTCTTAAATAAAACATAAAAATAATAAAAAAAAATTTGAAATTAAGAAAAGAAGCTAAAATATTTTTCCAAAATATTCTTGTGTAGTACAAGAACACTATGACTTAAAAGCGTGGGGCGAAATTACTATGGTTTTAACACTAACTTCTTCTTTCGAACGCCCCACGCTTTTAAGTCATAGTGTTCTTGTACTACACAAGAATATTTTGGAAAAATATTTTAGCTTCTTTTCTTAATTTCAAATTTTTTTTTATTAATTTTTATGTTTTATTTAAAAAGCGTGATTTTTGTTTTATTTCCTACTTTTTAGAACATTTTTTTAAATTTTTTTTTTTTTTTCCTACTTTTTAGGACATTTTTCTTATAAGTTTTTTAGTCTTTTTTAAAAGCGTGTTTTTAAAAAGTTTTTTTAAACGTTTTTTTTTATTAACTACTTTTTAGTCTTGTTAATCCAAGGAAAATTTTTATTAAACTTTTTTTTCTACAATCAACAGAAATGTTCAGTTTTCAAGCGTGTTGGAAAATTTTCACGCCTTCACTCGCTTCGCTCCGTTCAGGTCGCAAAAATTTGTGAGCTTCGCTCAACCAAGTCCGAACTTCGTTCGAACTACTTATGTTCGAGCTTCGCTCGAACTATTTTACTAATGATGATGCATAGAGTTTCCTTACGTGTTGGAAAAATTTCACGCCTTCACTCGCTTCGCTCCGTTCAGGTCGCAAAATTTGGGAGCTTCGCTCAACTAAGTCTGATTGTTATCAGGTCACAGTAGTGTCGGACTCCATTTCGCTTCGCTTCGTTCGTCCGACTGTTATTGGGTCACAATAGTGTCGGACTCCGCTTCGCTTCGTTCGCCCGACAGTTATTAGGTCACAGTAGTGTCGGACTCCACTTCGCTTCGCTTCGTTCGCCCGACTGTTATTAGGTCACAGTAGTGTCGGACTCCACTTCGCTTCGCTTCGTTCGCCCGACAGTTATTAGGTCACAGTAGTGTCGGACTCCACTTCGCTTCGCTTCGTTCGCCCGACTGTTATTAGATCACAGTAGTGTCGGACTCCACTTCGCTTCGCTTCGTTCGCCCGACAGTTATTAGGTCACAGTAGTGTCGGACTCCACTTCGCTTCGCTTCGTTCGCCCGACTGTTATTAGATCACAGTAGTGTCAGACTCCACTTCGCTTAGCTTCGTTCGCCCGACTGTGTATAGATCACAGTAGTGTCGGACTCCACTTCGCTTCGCTTCGTTCGCCCGACTGTGTATAGATCACAGTAGTGTCGGACTCCACTTCGCTTCGCTTCGTTCGCCCGACTGTGTATAGATCACAGTAGTGTCGGACTCCACTTCGCTTCGCTTCGTTCGCCCGACTGTGTATAGATCACAGCAGTGTCGGACTCCACTTCGCTTCGCTTCGTTCGCCCGACTGTGTATAGATCACAGTAGTGTCGGACTCCACTTCGCTTCGCTTCGTTCGTCCGACTGTTATTGGGTCACAATAGTGTCGGACTCCACTTCGCTTCGCTTCGTTCGCCCGACTGTGTATAGATCACAGTAGTGTCGGACTCCACTTCGCTTCGCTTCGTTCGCCCGACTGTGTATAGATCACAGCAGTGTCGGACTCCACTTCGCTTCGCTTCGTTCGCCCGACTGTGTATAGATCACAGTAGTGTCGGACTCCACTTCGCTTCGCTTCGTTCGCCCGACTGCTATTAGGTCACAGTAGTGTCGGACTCCACTTCGCTTCGCTTCGTTCGCCCGACTGTGTATAGATCACTGTAGTGTCGGACTCCACTTCGCTTCGCTTCGTTCGTCCGACTGTTATTGGGTCACAATAGTGTCGGACTCCACTTCGCTTCGCTTCGTTCGCCCGACTGTGTATAGATCACAGTAGTGTCGGACTCCACTTCGCTTCGCTTCGTTCGCCCGACTGTGTATAGATCACAGCAGTGTCGGACTCCACTTCGCTTCGCTTCGTTCGCCCGACTGTGTATAGATCACAGTAGTGTCGGACTCCACTTCGCTTCGCTTCGTTCGCCCGACAGTTATTAGGTCACAGTAGTGTCGGACTCCACTTCGCTTCGCTTCGTTCGCCCGACTGTTATTAGGTCACAGTAGTGTCGGACTCCACTTCGCTTCGCTTCGTTCGCCCGACTGTTATTAGAACACAGTAGTATATTTTTACACTAAAGACTACATATTTTTATATGTGCTCAGTTTACTCGTGATTTGCGTATATTTATGAATATAATGTTTGGACCGAGTTGGAATTTCGCTCGAAAGCAATATATAAAACTCCAAAACGTACTGCTTTGTCTTGTGAAGTATAATCAAATTTGTATTAAAAACGTACAACAGTATTATACTTATTTCCATACTTTCTTAAATTCCCTTCAAATTGCTATTTTTCCACATGAGAAGTCAACAATATTGATATTTATACAGTAAAACAAGATCCAGTAACATCCAGTTCCATATTTATACAGTATATTAAGATCCAGTAACATCCAGGACCATATTTACATAGTATGTCAAAATCCAGTAACATCCAGGACCATATTTACATAGTATGTCAAGATACAGTAACATTCAGGACCACTTTTATACAGTATATTAAGATCCAGTAACATCCAGGACCATATTTATTAAATATATTAAGATCCAGTAACATCCAGGACCATATTTATACAGTATTTCAAGATCCAGTAACATTCAGGACCATATTTATACAGTATATCAAGATCCAGTAACATCCAGGACCATATTTACATAGTATGTCAAGATCCAGTAACATCCAGTTCCATATTTATACAGTATATTAATATCCAGTAACATCCAGGACCATATTTATACAGTAAATTAAGATCCAGTAACATCCAGGACCATATTTACATAGTATGTCAAGATCCAGTAACATCCAGTTCCATATTTATACAGTATACTAAGATCCAGTAACATCCAGGACCATATTTACATAGTATGTCAAGATCCAGTAACTTCCAGTTCCATATTTATACAGTATATTAAGATCCAGTAACATCCAGGACCATATTTATACAGTATATTAAGATCCAGTAACATCCAGGACCATATTTACATAGTATGTCAAGATCCAGTAACATCCAGTTCCATATTTATACAGTATATTAATATCCAGTAACATCCAGGACCATATTTATACAGTAAATTAAGATCCAGTAACATCCAGGACCATATTTACATAGTATGTCAAGATCCAGTAACATCCAGTTCCATATTTATACAGTATACTAAGATCCAGTAACATCCAGGACCATATTTACATAGTATGTCAAGATCCAGTAACTTCCAGTTCCATATTTATACAGTATATTAAGATCCAGTAACATCCAGGACCATATTTATACAGTAAATTAAGATCCAGAAACATCCAGGACCATATTTACATAGTATGTCAAGATCCAGTAACATCCAGAACCATATTTATACAGTTTATCAAGATCCAGTAACACCTAGAACCATATTTATACAGTTTATCAAGATCCAGTAACTTCCAGGACCATATTTATATAGTTTAAGAAGATCCAGTAACATCCAGAACCATATTTATACATAATGAAATTCCATCAATATTAACGGATTTTGAAGATTTGAATATAACGGTTTTCTTAGAATTCAAATTTTTGCTAAGAATATCCGCGAGAAAATCACTTGTTATATTTTTTGTCTTACTTAAATATCCTGAACAGAATGATATTATAATATAATTAACAATTTATATTATTAATTGATGTTTAGTTAATCATATGAATTAATTTCCGGTTCGATATACAGTCTGGTTAAAGACTAGTGTATCGGGTAGAAACCCAATGCGGATATATTCACACCGTCCATAAAAAGTCTCGCGGGTAGGCCAAGCTTCGCTTGGCAAATGTTTGAGGGATCAGACTCCAGCGGGTAGGCCAAATGTTTGAGGAATCAGGAGTCAGCGGGTAGGCCAAGCTTCGCTTGGCAAATGTTTGAGGGATCAGGCTCCAGCGGGTAGGCCAAGCTTCGCTTGGCAAATGTTTGAGGAATCAGTCGTCAGCGGGTAGGCCAAGCTTCGCTTGGCAAATGTTTGAGGAATCAGGAGTCAGCGGGTAGGCCAAGCTTCGCTTGGCAAATGTTTGAGGAATCAGGCGTCAGCGGGTAGGCCAAGCTTCGCTTGGCAAATGTTTGAGGAATCAGGCGTCAGCGGGTAGGCCAAGCTTCGCTTGGCAAATGTTTGAGGAATCAGGCGTCAGCGGGTAGGCCAAGCTTCGCTTGGCAAATGTTTGAGGAATCATTCGTCAGCGGGTAGGCCAAGCTTCGCTTGGCAAATGTTTGAGGAATCAGGCGTCAGCGGGTAGGCCAAGCTTCGCTTGGCAAATGTTTGAGGAATCAGGCTCCAGCGGTAGGCCAAGCTTCGCTTGGCAAATGTTTGAGGAATCAGGCGTCAGCGGGTAGGCCAAGCTTCGCTTGGTAAATGTTTGAGGAATCAGGCGTCAGCGGGTAGGCCAAGCTTCGCTTAGCAAATGTTTGAGGAATCAGGCGTCAGCGGGTAGGCCAAGCTTCGCTTGGCAAATGTTTGAGGAATCAGGCGTCGGCAGGTAGGCCAAGCTTCGCTTGGCAAATGTTTGAGGAATCAGGCGTCGGCGGGTAGGCCAAGCTTCGCTTGGCAAATTTTGAGGAATCAGGCGTCAGCGGGTAGGCCAAGCTTCGCTTGGCAAATGTTTGAGGAATCAGGCGTCGGCGGGGAGGCCAAGCTTCGCTTGGCAAATGCTTGAGGAATCAGGCGTCAGCGGGTAGGCCAAGCTTCGCTTGGCAAATGTTTGAGGAATCAGGCGTCAGCGGGTAGGCCAAGCTTCGCTTGGCAAATGTTTGAGGAATCAGGCGTCAGCGGGTAGGCCAAGCTTCGCTTGGCAAATGTTTGAGGAATCAGGCTCCAGCGGGTAGGCCAAGCTTCGCTTGGCAAATGTTTGAGGGATCAAGCTCCAGCGAGCAGGCTTTAAATATTTTTCGTAATTTTCATACAATGTTCAAAGTTTCAAAAAATCATAGAAAACATTGATTTTGAAATTTTGTATGAAAACGAAAGTTTTTTGCTTTTTCTGAAGCAACGGCTGTTACTGCCACGTCCAAAATCTAATCAGCTCTTCTATAGAGCAGCACGGATCGATTGCAAAAAACTAGAAGTCTCTACGATGTCTCGTTATTGAGATTTCTTGCTGATTAACTTGTTTGCTTGTTTGCTTGTTTGTTTGCTTGCTTACAGAAAGCGAATTTTTCGATTTTCTCAGCAATGCCTCAACCAATTTCAAATCTGTTTTTTGATTATGGTGAGGAATTCCAGGCACAAACTTTTTGCGATAGAACAAAACTTGCCATTATGCTTAGTTTGGCTGTAAAATCCAAAAAACTGATTTTTCAATCTGAACAAATTCAATACATTCACACGTGAAAACGGTGTGAATATAAAAATTAAAAATACACATAATTGACAATGGATTTTTTTCATACTTTTTCCCATATAAAAATTTAAATAATTAATTAAAATATAAGGAAGCGAGTTAGCGATTTAATGATGGCAAAATATCAAATTGCCCTCCGGAATACACACGTATAAAAAAATCAGCATGATTGATGCAGTAGAAGTGGTCGAAAAATGGGTCACAAATTTTGAACGTGACAGAAAGACAGAAAGACAGAAAGACAGAAGGACAGACAGAGCAAGTCAAATAAAAGCGTGTAAAAACCATACAAAAGTCAATAAAATCGTCTTCATCATTTAAAATTAATAAAACCGTTAATATTAAATTCATATCAACAATTACAAAACTGACAAGTAGGTTGAATGACTAGTGCAAATAGCATACATAAGTCATATTGATAGCCTCTAATAGTATCCTACAAACATCTAATTATAAAATGTCGTAAAGTATAAAAAAAATGAATAATATCATGTCATTTCACATTTGTTGGGGGCTATCATTCATCTCCGATCTTTAATGTCTGACTATTGATTTCTCAACTGTATAATTTAGGAATGTAAAGTTGATAGAAAAAGGAGAATAAAAATAATGTCCATAAATGCATGTCTCATATGTATACTCAGCTTTTTATCATAAGACATGGACGTCCATCATAATTGACATGTGCGCGGCTTCTGATGTTTATCAGTAATAATTTTTTATTGACGATGTTTTATGGGGATTGAGGCATTCACTTTGACTGATTGGAAATTGTGAATGAAAATGAAAATCCGTTATAGAAAATTTGAAATTGCAAAGTTCAAAAATTGACCTTTAAAAGTTCAAAAATTTGAATTTTAAGTAACCGTTAAAATTCAAATCTCAGAAAACCGTTAAAATTTATTTGATTTTTTTGAATTTTTGTTTTTCATTAATTCATCAGCCCACAAAACTGCGCCAATGTCCAACAATCTAAACTAATATTTCCGTGATAATTTTTTTATATTCATAAATTACTCATCGTCATATTCTCTTTCCTTTTGTCGTCATACATGAAAGTTATAAGGTAAAAAGTAAAGGCAATCATGTGACAAATGGCAATAAAGAAAATGTTGTGTTGCTACCTATAATGCCTAGAAAATTATCAAGAAAGGCTTGTATAGAACTTATTGCTTTTTAATAATTCAACCAATGACTACATTTTTCTACAATTTTTTCCGTGTATATGTAATGAACTTCCATAAGATATAAAGTAAAAAGGCAAAATGTCATTAATTTCTTTCTTTTCATTTCCTAGTGACAGACATACAATTTACATAGAAACTAATTACTTAATCTTGACGAAATGAAAGTCTCTGAATGAATAAATTTATACTTGACATGAGTTGAATGATTCCATGTGAGCTTAATGAATCATTAAGGTCAATGAAATTTTTCGTTTTATGCTTTAAGAATTTTTTTTTTCTGTTTGAGCTGGAATTTATGAAGCTTTTATGGCTGTTTGGATGACATATTTTAGTCTGTTCTGTTGAGAATTCATTTTGAGTCCTCAATTTCTGAAAGAGAAAAAAATTCTCTCACTTCGAAAAATTTTTTTGCTATTTTCTCTCAAATTAGAACATAAATCTTAAAATAAAGAGAATAGATTGATATAAAAACATGGCAAGAGATCAATAGGAACGTTTATTCTTGATTAAAGTGGCTTGAAAGCAATTTTTCCTTTCAAAAACAAAAACCACGTGTTTTTCAAAAACCAAAATCTAGTACAAAACCAACAACTGCGCTTCAAACATCACACAATAGACTCTTCTCAACAGTTTTTATTACATATTCCTTCCATTCATGTCGCCTTCATTAGTAAGGACAATTTCTTAATTAATCCAGATTGAACTTTTTTTCGTAAGCGGGTGCTCGTGAGGTGTGTCTCAACGTATTGTGTTTTTTTGATGAAAATTTATTGCTCTACAGCTGTTTATATGGAAATTTTCTTTGCAATCGTAAATTTTAAAAAAAAAAAAGAGTGAAAAAGACATGGAAATGAATTTTTTTATTTTCGGATGAAGAGGGGGACAGGGTAAGGCGATTTTCTTTTTTCTTCATTTAGGTGTGTTTCATGACACTTCCTTGGGGAGTCTTTAATTTTGGCTTTGCATACAACTCGCTTCTTAGTTATACGAAAATTTCTCAGGTCACATGAGTCCATGACATACGTTTGATAAGCACAACTTGATGAATATTCCCTTAAAGACCAACACACCTTACAAAAAACAAAAAATTTTTCGGTGGACTTAAAAGTTACTCATTAATAACAGCTGATGTTCACCTTTTGGGGTTTAAGACGACTGACACTCGCATCATGTTGGTCACTTTTAATAACTGTTAATTGTACCGTAAAAATGTGATGATTAAGCTTTATTGCTGGTTAAATAAAGAGGCTTGGAATTTTTATTTTGCTGGTTGAATTCTTAGTTGTGGAATAAAACTGTTGATTCATAGTTTTATTGGATGTAGAAAGCAAGTATGAAGTTTGTGAATTTGAGAAGCAGTTTTGAAATTTAACGGTCAAGAACATTTTGAATTGTACTAAATTTTCATAGTTTCAGGCCCTTCATATTGATTGTTTACATTCATTTTTAGTAAAGTTTTGTGATTTAAGCAGTAAAACATCATTAAAAATACCTTAATTTAATTATTAGAACTTTAAACTGATTATCTTAAAGATATTAGAGCAAAATTAAGTCAAAACAACATTATTCAAAGCTTAAAAACATCTTAAATCCATAAAAAATCAATTTAAACTCAAAATACCTTATTGCTCCTTCCATAACTCATTTCATGCCATCCTAATTCAATTGTGCCTAATAAAATTAAACGTAAATTTTATGCTGATCATTTTGAATAAGAATGTGTGTAATATGTGAATATATATATCTATACGGATATAAAGGAATATAATGTGAAAAAGGAAGGCCTTACTACTCGGTACCGCAAAAGGAGTGGCACAGATGGTTTTCTCTCTATGTCTAACTCATCCTCATTCTACCTTAATTTTAATTCTTTATAATTTTTCGTCGACATATCCATTGCTTTTATATTTAGTGAGTTTATTAGTTAAATTTATATATGGACATATACTTGGTGGAAATAAATAGTCAGTATGGGAGTGAATGGAAAGAAAAAGGGTGTACAAACTATATGGTCAGACACCAGTAAAAGATGATAAAAGTTTGATAATGTTTATATTTCTTTTTATGCAAATTAATTGCTGCGATGTATGTGGATTTTTATTCAATTCACTCAGGTAGTCCCATACGTCGTGTTGCTGGTGTTTTTTTCGTATACGTTATATTGGCATTTACAATAAGAAGCAAATAAAAATATGTAAACAGCTACGACGAAGTTGGATGGATACAATCATGCGATGATTTTAATCTAATTAAAGTAAAATTAATTTGTTTGTCGAAAGGATCATATCATTCAGTAAATTAATATTGGCCGGTAAATTGCCTTTTTAGTCGCAAACAAGCAACACCATTATTTGCTGCTAATTAAATTTTCTACTTTTTTTTGTTTATACATTTCTCAGTAAAGTTTGTTTTTTCGTTTTCTTTATTGAAAATGTGTTGTAAAGTTTGGAAAATTTGGGAATAGAAGCGCAGAGTTGCTGCTTGTGGATTGAATTTATCCTCTCGGATAAGAAATGTTATTATTTAAGATGAAATTTGGTCATCTAAGATGATATTTTGTCATCTGGGATAAAATTTGGTCACCTAGGAAATTATTACCAAAGGGATATAATTTTCTCTCACTTCAAAAAGTTTTTTGATGATTTTTCAATTATAATCGACTTAATGAACTAATTATTGATGCCAAAATGTCAAAAAAGTTGCCAAAAATCATATTCAAGTCAATAAACTCTTCAAAAGTGACCAAAAAATCAAAATTTGATCTAAAAATTAGCCCAAGCAGACAAAACAAATCCAATCCATCACCAATCCTCACAATCCAAAACATGTCAATAAAAAGTAAGAAAATTTAATTAAATAGTCAGCAGGCGTGAAAAAGGAAAGCAAAAATACATCGAAGAGCATGCTTGTTGTTTACTATAAACAAATCCGATTCTAATTGCTACACATTATGCAAAGACATTAAACTGACCGGATATGTAACCCTTTTTTCGTACAAGCATTGAAAATTTTTTCCCTTCTGACTTCTTTCTTCATTTCCATATGTGATAAGGAAGGAATTTCTGTCATACGATAATTAAAAAAAATTGTTTCTTATTTTGCAATCAAAACTCAAGCTGAAGGCTATGACGGAAGTAAGACGAAATCTTTCTGATTGCCATTTGCCTTTTGGATAGTTTCTAATGTCCTCAGTTAAAACTTTAAGGATTCAACCCTAATTTAGATGTCTTTAGTAAATGACATGCACTTATGTAGTAATGGAAATTGTCCTCAACCCTTCTACATATGAGTTTTGAGTCCAAAATATTAAAAATAGTCTTATCTTTATTGCGGTCTTTTAGAAATTTTTCTAATTTACCTCCTTAGTCTCCAGATGCCAATCTCCTATTGTTCTGACTAAAATCCATTATTATTATTATTATTTCAAAAAACGGAATTATCGACACGTGTGAAAAAATTCTATAAGAAAAATTTCTACAGCACCCGTGCAGATTTATGTAAAATTAGACGAAGGTCAGTTTTGTAAAAATTTTAAAATTTATCGCAAACCAAAACTTTAATGGCTTGGAAGAATGACCAAAGGAAAAAAAAAATTATATTTAATGGGAGATAAAATTTGAAGTGTGTCTAATTATAATTTGAGACGACTGACCATTCTCGTGATGTCTTTGCTGTTTTTTAACTGAATGAATGGATCATTAGATGGAAATTTATGGATTAGGCTGGTTGTTGAGGATTTTTAGGATGGGAATTGAGGATATTTTGGAGGGGTGAGTTAGTCCTAAAAAATAATTAAAAATGTAGCAGATTTTAAGTTTGAGATGCAAAAATTTCGCATCTAAAGTGCGTTCAGTAAAAAAAAAGATGCGGAAAAAAAATCGAGAATTTTTTTTGATTAATTTGCAATAATTTTAAACAATACAACTTTTTTAGCTTAAAGATGTGAATTTTTTGCATCAAAAGTGCGTTCAGTAAAAAAAAGATGCGAAAAAAAATCTAGAAATTTTGGTCAATTTTTGGCAAACTGAATATGTGAATTTCTAACAATTCAAAGCAACATGCACTAGAATAACCATATCAAATTAACTGCAAAAATTTCTGCATCTCAAGTGCATTCAGCAAAAAAATCATAACCTCACATATTTCTTTTCAACATCAAATCCTTAAAAATATCTCAAACTACTTCTTCAAATTCAATCCAAATCAAGCTCAATTGCCCTCAAACTAAAATCTCATTATCTTATCTTTTATGACTGTCTATTCAGAAAGTTCAAGTATCAATAAGAGAAGAAAATTTGTTCGATAAATAAAATTTTAGCACATATAAAGAAAACTTCTCAACTCAATCACAAGCAAACAAGATACTTCAATATAAATTTTTATATCGTTTTCATATAGAAAGTCATTCAGTCCTTAGAAAATCGTATTACACGTAGGATGATAGTTAAAAGTATAAAAAGGAGACTTTTTTCTGAAAAAATGTTATTTTTATGTTTATCCTTTTTAATTGTCAATCCTTTTTATTGCTTTGTTTGTTTGCTTATGGGCTCACATAAAAACTAGAAAAATATCTTTTTCTACTAAGCATACGTTTTTATATTAAGTAAGTTTTTTAGAGAATCTTAGCTGGAAATTTGTGAATATTCTCAGTTTTTGAGGGTTGGTTTGACTTAAGGGAACTTATTTTGAATTTTAAGCATGTGTTTTTCAACGTATGTGAAGAATTTGAATTTATTTTGAACTCTACTTACGTATTTTGAACTCTACTTACGTATTTTGAACTCTAATTGCGTATTTTGAACTCTTTGTGTATTTTGAACTCTCCTTATGTACTTTGAACTCTACTTACGTATTTTGAACTCTACTTACGTATTTTGAACTCTACTTACGTATTTTGAACTCTACTTACGTATTTTGACTCTACTTACGTATTTTGAACTCTACTTGCTGGTATTTTGAACTCTTTGTACGTATTTTGAACTCTACTTACACATTTTGTACTCTTCTTACGTATTTTGAGCTCTATTTACGTCTTTTGAACTGAACCACCCTAATAATGCTTCTAAACACCTTCACCCACATTTCCTTACCATGATACTCTCCTATATTATACGATGATATTTAAAAATTATTCCTCTAAGCTGTAGCTGTATATATTGTAGAAAAAGTAATTAAAAAACTGTCTAGCTTTACGCTCACATGTGAAGGATATTGAATGAAAGGGGTGTTATAGAAGGTAATTAGATCATTATCATTTCGCATCAATAGATGTTGTTCCTCTTCATGCTCTTTTTAATGACTTTTTCTTCTTTTTTCGTCCCTGTATGTGTCCTCATCTTCCATAAAATCTTTCACTTTCCTTTATATTTTGGAATGGGAATTATTGTGATGCTGAGGATGTGTACGGAGTTGGATCAATTAAAATCATTTGACCGTACGAAATTAGGGATTTTTGAGAGTTTGGCTTTAAATGTTTGAATAGAAATTTGATATTGAGGCATGAAGCGTTAAAAAAAAGGTCAAGAAAATGAATTTCTTAATTGATTTTTTTCTGAATTATTTACTTTAAAGCAACGACTAGAAGAACCATAAGTCATCTGTTAAATAAACATTATAGTCTCAAAAAAAATCCATGTCCCTTCTTTGTTATATCCTTAATTACTTCATTAAGAAGTCATTGCCTGTAAAAGTAGAACAACAACAATAATGACAATAAAAATGTTTTTGATGAAGGGTTTCCTATCATCTACACATAAATATAGAACATTATGGCTATATACATTCACAGAGTGTAAGACTTGAAACAATAAGAAAGAGTATTTATAAAGAGGGTCGGTCGATTGAACACAAAATAAACTTTTTTTTTTTATTTTCTTAATTTTCTTTATTAAGATATCCCTTAAGTTGGTTCCTTTTGTTTAGGTTTTTTTGGGATTCAACAAATTAACAGAATGAATTTTGAGTTTGGGATTTGATTTGGTTTGATTGATGTTGGAGCGCATGAGAATTTTTTGCGTCTCTTTGTGACAAAAGCCAAGATTCATCTAGGAAGCAAAGATTCGCGTCTAAGAAGCAAAGATTCGATTCTAAGAAACAAAGATTCACATCTAGGAAGCAAAGATTCTCATTTAAGAAGCAAAAAATTCTCTTCTAAGAAGCAAAGATTCGCGTCTAAAAAACAAAGATTCGCGTCTATGAAGCAAAATTCCCGTCCGGGAAGCAAATTTTCTCAATTTTTGAATTAAAGAAGCAACATTTGTATTAAAATCAAATTTTGCATTAATATTTCAAAATTTCGCATCTCCACATCAATGTTTGCATTCTTAACTCCAACCTTCCTTCAAAAAAAACAGACAAATAATCCACAAATCACCCATTTTCTCTAAAATTCAACTCAAAGAAATTTTTCTTTTCACTTAATTTGATCCCTCATCACTTCATATATTCTCATACCTTATAATAACATCTCATTCAAGCCTTTCACATCATCTTAATGTCATTAAATTTCTCCTTTTGTTTGTTGAGTAATATAAGGATAATCAAAATAGACTCAGTGATGACATACTAGTGACGTCAATTACAGAACTGATTTTACATTTATTTCAAAATTGATTTGAAAATGAAACTCTTTGGCAATTTGAGATTAAGTAAGAAAAATGTCCAAAAAATAAAATAAGCTTAAAAAAAAATCAAAAAGGAACTTTAAGCGAACACGCTCCTGGGTGGGATCGAACCACCAACCTTTCGGTTAACAGCCGAACGCGCTAACCAATTGCGCCACAGAAGCTGTTGACTTGTTGGAAGTTTTATTAGCATTATTCATACTTCAAGCTCTTACAGCTGATAAGCTTATCAAAATTGATTACTACAATTAAGTTCGCAACTTACAATTTGATAAGCCTCTATTGTTTTAGAGCCAAAATGTT
>NW_027226181.1:0-19999 GCF_022539635.2 Chironomus tepperi | reverse complement strand
GAACTACTTTATTTCATTGAAAATGACCAAAATATACTTATAAAAGTGAAGACCAGGCTGCGCACCACTGCTTTAAACTGTCATTCACCTATAGACCATCTACCCCTTCCTCTCCCACCATCCCTATCTCTAACTCAATTCAGCATCACTTTCTAACAATCCCCACCTCAAGTATGTATATGAGTTTTTGAAGAGGAAGAAGAAGAAGAAGAAGTTGAAAAAAGAGAGCAGCCATGCGATAGACAAGATATGTAGGATGGAATTATGATGATATGTGAATGGGGAATATAGGAAGAGATGTTGGAGCGTAAGGAAGATGAAGAAAAAAATCGATAATTTTTCTGTTTGTTGATGTATGAAGAAGAAAAATAAAATTGAGGAAGACGAAGCAAAAAAGTGTGTGTATAGGAAATTGCTCCTCCATTCAATACATGGAAGAAAACTTAAGAAGAAAAATTTAGAAAAAATAAACAGAATATAAATTTATTAAGACAAAAAGGATAGTAATTTATTATTATGTAGTAGACAATAACAAAAGAACAGAAATAACATTTATATATATATGAGGAATCGAGTAATAAGTGAAAAAAGATAATTTAATTAATTCTTTTGTCGTACATGCAATTTTTGTGTACAATAATGGAATATAAAGCCACATAGCCAATACGATACAACACATTTATAGAAAACATTAAAATTTATAAAGTTTTATTTTTCTGGTTGCTACATTTGGGCAACGACAAAAAAGTTATAAAGTGTTGAGGATAATAAAGGATTGGAAATGATTTAAGTGCATTTTTGTGATTGTATGTGATTTTCTTCGAGATTTGCTAGCCGTAACGGTCTTTGGAAATTTGAAATGTTCGCATCATTTGAGACAAAAATTGATCATTGAACATGAATGAATATTAACAGTTATTTAGTAATTGAACTGTAATTAACAATGAACGTTCATATAAAAAGCAATTTTTAAGACGAAAAGTCGATTTCCCGTTGAAAAC
The DNA here is from genome assembly GCF_022539635.2 of Chironomus tepperi. NCBI lineage: Eukaryota > Metazoa > Arthropoda > Insecta > Diptera > Chironomidae > Chironomus > Chironomus tepperi. The sequence continues at coordinate 18,998 of NW_027226181.1, read as the reverse complement.
AGCAACATTTTGAAATTTATCATCTCAACTGTCATAAAATATTCAAATTTTTTGCATCTTTGCAATTCAACAAGTAAAGTTGTTCAGCAATTCACTGTGTTCATTTCAGTTCAGTTCATTTTCAATTTGAAAACACAAACAATTTCATTAATTACTGTTTTTACCTCGCGTGTGTGTAATTAATTACAGTGAAAATTACAAAAATTAACACATCAAAGCAGCCTTTTCACACGTTTTTAAATTGAAAGTGTCATTCGAGGCATCCAAAACAACAAGAAGAAAAAATATTTAATTTTCATCGACAAAGTGAGTAGTGCAATGAAGAAAATAAAAATGAAAATACAACAACAATTACAGAAATTTGCGCTAAAAATAGCATCGAGAGTAAAATTGTGTCATTAAAAGTCATTAAATTCGTACTGCAATAAACATTTTTTCTTTCATGCTCATGTAATTTTTTGCATTAAATGCGGATAATAAAATGATAAATTTTAAAGGATATAAATTCAGTCCATTTATAGACAAAAACAATAATTAACTCAATAGATATTAAAAAGAGTATATTCGTAATTACAAATTACGGATAATCAACTAAAAAGATAATTTTCTACATAAAATTAAATACTTTATGATAGACAAGAATAAGTTTTTATAAACATGAAAGTTATTTGACGGGAAAATCCACTTACTGTCCTTGAATTTGCATAACAAAGACTAAATAATAACAACATGGATAGGAAAATCAGATATAAAGTGTAGTTTAACAATATAAATATTCATTAGGATTATGGCTTGTACTTTTTTTCAACCACTGAAATATCCTCGCATGATGAAAATTCCATTTCATCAATATGCATGCAATTGTTGAAGGGAAAAAAAATAAATAAAAAAATATAAATTCAGGAATTCCCTCAAGAGAAAAATTGGATTTTCCCATCAACATAAATAAGGAAAAATAAGAGAGAGAAAAAAATAATAAAAAAATTGAAAATCGAATCTGTAAAAGCGCACACATATGAAAAAAAAATAAGGAATTTTTTCCCTCATACCATATCAGATTTCAGAGAATTGAAAAAAAAAAACTCGAACTTTATTTACATACATTCATCATTTTGCTTTTGCTGCGAAATTTTTTCATTTCATTCTCATCGATGTCATGAAAGCCATAAGCAGTCATGAACTTTCATTTTACTTGTAATATTCATTTTAAATTCCTTCGACTTCGATACGATACGATAAAAAAAAAGGAATCTTGTGTTTATTGTGCTCGTGGGAACTTATTGGAACAGTGTTGCTAACTGAGATGTCTGGATTTGTTTACATCCACATGATTTATTCAGAATACAGATATTCAAGTTAATAAGTAGTTTAGCTGACAAAAATCGGGCAACTTGAACAGGCATGCTGTGTCTTTGTCATAAACAGATTATAAACGGCTTGCTGTGGTTTATTTTATTTGTTGCTGTACAATTGGACTAAAAACAGCGGTCAGTGCATGCCGCAAGCCGAAGTCGACGCACAAGTCCTATATGGAGTCAAGTCAAGTCGACTTGAGTTGACTTTTCCATAAAAAATCCGAGTCGACTTCGAGTTCTGGTGCATAATATGCGGGGTACATGCTACTTCCACTTTAGTTGTCAATATCCCTAATAGCCTAAGGGTATACTTTCATGGTATAGAAATACTATTTACGTACTTACTTACTGGAACCAATTAATGATGTAGAGCCTAGATTAATGCAGAAGACTTTCCATCAAGCAAGTTTGTACCAATTATTTATTTTGGCATTAAACTGACATTCTCTTAGAACCGTCCTACGACTTGTTAGCTACATAGTGCTGGGGTACGGTTACATAGCGGTGCCCATAGCAACTGCATTATGCTGTTTGGGCTATTTAACACACCCTAATTGGCAAAGGGCATGCTCTTAAGAGCTTCCTCAACTTAACACACAACTAAATGACAACCTACTCTGCTCTTGAGAGCATTCTCTTTGCTTACTAGGAAACGCTCTCTGCTGTTTGGGTACGACTACATAGCGATGTCCTTAGCGACTACACTGTGTTGCTCGGGTTGTTCAATCCAAACTCAGTCAAATCCAGATTTTCACAAACTTTGTGATAAGGCCAGCAATAGAGTCAAATAGAAAACATTTTGAAGGAAACCTACACTTCTCATCTTATCATGGCTCCAGTAAGTAAGTAAGCAATCAAATCCAAACAACCTCAAAGATAACAACACTGTATTGACATCTCACGAAAGCACATGTTGAAATCCATATCATGATATAAATGAAATGAAGCATTATGTTTATCGATAAAATAATAATTATTAAGGCATATGTGAGAAAAATGAAAATAACAAGAAAAATGGCAAGCAAGAAAAAGCAAAATTTGTAGTATTTGCTTCGAAAAGGAATTAATGGAAAAAGTTTTTCTGTTTATCGAAGTTTATTTTTCTCATGGTGTGAGTTTTCTTATGCCCTTTACCCTTATGTCCTTTAGGATAGGTTAAGAATCAAAACGAAAAAATTGTTTATCTGTTTAGGACGGTGTGGGATTGCTTCGATTATAAATTGATTCAGACATTGTGGGGTTGAAAAAAGATATTCGACAGCCAGCCTGTTTATATTGGAAGTGTTGAAGCTCATCACAATCAATTAATCAAAACATTATAAGCTCTGTGCTGCTCATTATGTTGAAAAAACTTTTTATTTTGCCTGCCTTGCAGCTAAATATATAAAAGCTGAATGAAAAATATAAAGTATCTAGTTACCGAATATTTATCCATAATAAAAAAACATAATTTGTTGTTTAACCAGAATCAATAAAAAAATTTAACCCCTTATGTGAGGTAATGAGGATTTTGTGGATCGAGAAACTCACACCAGAAGCTACAAAAAAAATTAATAAAAAATGAGCAAACATGGAAAAAAAAAATCTATTAAAGAGTCATTTGGCATCATTGTCAATATCTGATGGTATATCCATTATAAAGATATATATATTAAAAATAGATATGTGTGTATTGTACAATATCACAAAATGAACCAAAAAACCATAGAAAGCATATGCGAAGTATTATGTGGGCTGGCTGGCATGCTTAAGTAATTATATCAACAATCAGATGAACAAAGAAGGAATAATGAGGATAATTAAAGGGACATTGAAAGGGCAAAAGTCTTCTTTTTTTTTGTGTACACGATTATGTGTCTTGTAATGCAGTGTTGTTAGGCTCGATGTTTGAGGTTAGAAAATTGATGAGGAGGATGGCTGAGATTTTGAAAGTATTTTTGATAAAATGATTAATTTGTATTTAAATTTTAAGAGGGTGTGTGATGAGATAGAAGCTAATTTAAGTCTATAGCCCTTTTTATGTGGTAATTTATTAATCTAAGTGTCGTATTAATATCTGCTATCATTACTCTTGAAATCTAGGATCAGTCATTAGATCTTCAAGGCCAGGATTAATGCTTAATTGATTTTCATAGACTCGAATAACACGCAAAAGATAATTGATAATCCTCTAAATTAAAGGCGCTTTCATTGGTCCAAACTCCAACGGTGTTTTATAAAACTTCAAAAAATCAAAGCTAGAAGTCCATTTTTTATATAAAAAATCCAAAAGGTTGAGTCTAGGATTTTCAATCCCGGAATTTTTGAGTCCGACAAAGACCTGACTCTCTAAAGCAGAGTTCGAAGTTGAATCTAATTTTGTATGAAAAAGTTCTCTCGAGTTGATTCGACTTCATATAAAATTCGAATCGATTTCGAGATCTAGTAATGAGTTTTGAGTAAATTTCTCGAGTCGTACATTTCATAAATAATCGCCTGAAGATTTGTAATGACGTTATGACTTGATTGAATGGCAAATCCAGATGATAACTAGTTTTAACACATTTTTGTCCTCTCGGGTTTTTCGTAAATCATTGAATTAGTTGAGTACTGAGGAATGGGAATGTGCTTCATGGGAATATTCACACCATACGTATCAGAAAACTGTACAGAAAAGGAAGAATTAAAAACACAACTTGAACAAAATAATTGATTTATGAAATAAATGTGATAAATGCCTAACAGGCAAAGAGCGTGTGCTTGCTGACTATTTTCAAATATGCAGTTTCACTATATGAGCTTGCTCGTAAACGTTGTTCTTAACTTCGCTCGAACTATTTTTCTGAGCTTAGCCCGCCCGACTTGGGTAGATTACAGTACGTTTATAGATCACTATACGAGCTGGGCTGAGCTTCGCTCGGCCGACTTGGGTAGATTACAGTACTTTTATAGATCACAATACGAGCAGGGCTGAGCTTCGCTCGCCCGACTTGGGCAGATTATAGTACTTTTATAGATCACTATACGAGCCGGGCAGAGCTTCGCTCGCCCGACTTGGGTAGATTACAGTACTTTTATAGATCACTATACGAGCCGGGCTGAGCTTCGCTCGCCCGACTTGGGCAGATTACAGTACTTTTATAGATCAGTATACGAGCCGGGCTGAGCTTCGCTCGCCCGACTTGGGTAGATTACAGTACTTTTATAGATCACTATACGAGCCGGGCTGAGCTTCGCTCGCCCGACTTGGGTAGATTACAGTACTTTTATAGATCAGTATACGAGCCGGGCTGAGCTTCGCTCGCCCGACTTGGGCAGATTACAGTACTTTTATAGAGCAGTATACGAGCCGTGCTGAGCTTCGCTCGCCTGACTTGGGCAGATTACAGTACTTTTATAGATCAGTATACGAGCCGGGCTGAGCTTCGCTCGCCCGACTTGGGCAGATTACAGTACTTTTATAGATCAGTATACGAGCCGGGCTGAGCTTCGCTCGCCCGACTTGGGTAGATTACAGTACGTTTATAGATCACTATACGAGCGAGACTGAGCTTCGCTCGCCCGACTTGGGTAGATTACAGTACGTTTATAGATCACTATACGAGCCGGACTGAGCTTTGCTCGCCCGACTTGGGTAGATTACAGTGCTTTTAAAAATCGCTAAGCCTTATAGTCCAGTAGGATCCATATAACTTCTAGACCCATAAAAATAAGATCCAGTAGGATCCAATTCACTTCCAGACTATCAAAATGAGACCCAGTAGGATCCATATAACTTCCAAACCCATAAAAATAAGATCCAGTAGGATCCAATTCACTCCAGACTATCAAAATGAGATCCAGTAGGATCCATATAACTTCCAGGCACATAAAAACAAGATCCAGTAGGATCCAGTTCACTTCCAGGCTATCAAAATGAGATCCAGTAGGATCCATATAACTTCCAGGCACATAAAAACAAGATCCAGTAGGATCCAGATCACTTCCAGGCTATCAAAATGAGATCCAGTAGGATCCATATAACTTCCAAACCCATAAAAATAAGATCCAGTAGGATTCAGTTCACTTCCAGACTGTCAAAATGAGATCCAGTAGGATCCATATAACTTCCAAACCCATAAAAATAAGATCCAGTAGGATCCAGTTCACTTCCAGACTATCAAAATGAGATCCAGTAGGATCCATATAACTTCCAGGCACATAAAAACAAGATCCAGTAGGATCCAGTTCACTTCCAGACTATCAAAATGAGATCCAGTAGGATCCATATAACTTCCAAACCCATAAAAATAAGATCCAGTAGGATCCAGTTCACTTCCAGACTATCACAATGAGATCCAGTAGGATCCATATAACTTCCAGGCACATAAAAACAAGATCCAGTAGGATCCAGTTCACTTCCAGACTATCAAATGAGATCCAGTAGGATCCATATAACTTCCAGGCACATAAAAACAAGATCCAGTAGGATCCAGTTCACTTCCAGACTATCAAAATGAGATCCAGTAGGATCCATATAACTTCCAAACCCATAAAAATAAGATCCAGTAGGATCCAGTTCACTTCCAGACTATCACAATGAGATCCAGTAGGATCCATATAACTTCTAGATCCATAAAAATAAGATCCAGTAGGATCCAGTTCACTTCTAGACCATTAAAATGAGATCCAGTAAGAATAAGGATCCAGTTCACTTCCAGACTATCACAATGAGATCCAGTAGGATCCATATAACTTCCAAACCCATAAAAACAAGATCCAGTAGGATCCAGTTCACTTCCAGACTATCAAAATGAGATCCAGTAGGATCCATATAACTTCCAAACCCATAAAAATAAGATCCAGTAGGATCCAGTTCACTTCCAGACTGTCAAAATGAGATCCAGTAGGATCCATATAACTTCCAAACCCATAAAAATAAGATCCAGTAGGATCCAGTTCACTTCCAGGCTATCAAAATGAGATCCAGTAGGATCCATATAACTTCCAGGCAAAAATGATCCAGTAGGATCCAGTTCACTTCGACTATCACTGAGATCCAGTAGGATCCATATAACTTCTTCCATAAAAATAAGATCCAGTAGGATCCAGTTCACTTCCCATTAAAATGAGATCCAGTAAGATTCAGTTCAATTTATTTTTTTGTTTGTTTACAAAAATGTATTTTGCAATAATCGGCTATAATTTGGCCCAAAAAAAGACAGTACATCTTGTGCCTCAGTGGAAGCAATTTATGGCTCCAAAAACAATACAGTTCTTGCCATACCCATTCCCTACCAGATGCAAAAAACCCGAAGTCTTAGTATTGAGTTTGAAGAGAGATATCGTGCTGATTAACTAACTAACTAACTAACTAACTAACTAACTAAATAACAGAAAGTGTTTTTTTGCGATTTCTCGGCACTGGAAGCACCAATCAAGATGCGGTTTTCACTGTTGGATTGGTATTTTCAGGCACAGACTTTCCACCATTGGAAATATTTGTCAATTCTGTAAGTCTGATGCAGGAACTTAAGAAAACTGAAATTTCAAAATACCAAAAGCAATATATTCACCCAAATTGAAAATTTGGTGTGAATATGATTATTATTTTTTTTTTGTTTTTTGCATACACAGGAAAATAATTTTAAAATTAAATGTCCAAACCATGCTGTGTGAATATGTGAGCTATTTAAATATGGAAATTTTAAGTGCTACTGCTGTTGTTGAAATTTTACTGACATGATGCGATATGAAGGGAGCGAGGCTTTATAATGAAAAATGAGCATTTCAATGGGAAGATGAAAAAAAAAAATTGTAATTTAATTAATGAAAATTAAATGCATTTTCAGTGATTTTCAATTTTTTTTGGGGGTTATTCAGTAATGACGTCCAATTTGTTTTTTGGGGATGATGGACATTTACTTCAAAACTGACCGAATATATCCACTTTTACCATTCAATGCACTGCTAGCGACCAAGCAATGTGCAGAAGTAAATACATTAAATGATGATTTTTTAAAGCTGTTTTGCAGCCTTGCTTGTAGATGAACAGCCTTTTAGTAACCTAGACAGTAATAGAAACCAAACTATTGCAATAGCCATGCTATTATGAGTTTGAGACTCAGCTGAACACTTTTTCCTAACTACACATAGTAGAACCGCGACTCAACGCCTTATTTTGTAGATTACATGCAGCAATGTCATCAAAGAAATGGTTTTGATCCTAGCTTTTCATTTCCGAACTCAACTTGTATTGAAAAATGAAGTCAATGTTCAATATTTTAGTGATTTAACCCGAAATGACCATTATTGACACATCTATCCCGAATCAAAGATTTGTCCAGAAAGGCGTGAATCTTGGTTTGAACTGAGTCCGACGCTGAGTCATTGTTACTCCGGTCTGAGCTTGATTAACTAACTTGTGCTATTCGGATTTGCTTATTAAAGGCTTCATTCTCAGTTAACATACTTAACACAACAGCAATTATAAAACCATTCCAAAATCCTGGCTCTAAAGACTACCAAAACCCCAAAAACTACGAAAAACCATTTAATGGACATCACTTTCGACCATCCCATCATCAGATGAAGAAGATTTACATCCAATTCCCTTAATTAATCACATTTAAAAGCTTTTAAATGCTAAATGCTCGACTGATGCTTTCAATTTATAATATCAACAGCTGTAACGCTTTAAATAATCTCTTAAATTTAATTCCTTTAACTTTCTATTGCTCGCTTGAATGATTTGCCGCAATTTTTTTCAAGGTTATAAGTTTATTCAATAATATTGTTGGCGGTATGTAGGATATTGCACGAATTTATTGCATTAAAATGCAGGATGAATGAAATACGTTCGCATTTATCAGCTTACGGCTATGAAAATAATTCACTTATGATGTAATTTAATGAGGAAGAGCAAGGCAGTGTCGTTTTATGTCAATAACAGACAAATATGCGTGGAATTTTATTGACAGTGAATTTCAATTTTGCTATTTGTGTTTCGTGTGCGTGGGGTGACCATTGACTTTTCGTTGGAATGACGAAGTTGTAAAGCTTTTATTGCAGAGCTGGATGCTTTGGTAATTTGATGATTTATGCTGGAACGTGCATGCTTTGAGTGTTACTATGATGACCTGCGTTTTTGGTTGCTGGCCACTTTTGAGTATTACAGAAGCTTCATCAAACTTACTTAGCACTAATGACTCGACTTTTGCTACAAGCTTTGTGATGTGGCCAGCAAAAGAGTCAGATAGAAAGCATTTTATAACAACTTAGACTCCAAGTCGGAGCTTATTTCCAGTTAGTAAATAAGTAATCCATAAAATTTAGATGCTCTTCGACAAACTCTTCATTCAAAATTCAAGATTTTTACCCAAATACTTCCTAAAAATTGATAATTGCTTAAAATTCAAGCACAGCTTTAACTCTTTGTTGCCTACAAAATGCTGTGACACGATTTCATTGGAAGTGACGTGATGTCCTGCTGTGTTGTGAATAATTGCTTAGTCAGTGTAATACTTTTTAAGATAGCAAAAACTGCAGAGTTAACAGTCACTTCAGTCAACCACTGTACTGCACTACACTCATAGCTCACAACAGTCTACTTCATGAAACTTCGCATTTTGTTCAGCACTGTCAAGGTTAGATTTGAAAATAAGTATTTACCCTTTTCACATGTGTGCTCCAATAAATTTCCGATTAAATCACTTTGCAAATAAACTCAAGATTTTAACGACATTGGGATATTTGCAATAAATTACGTAAATTGATATTTGAATTCAATAAGTCACGAAAATAATCGACATGATAATTGTCACGTAATCGTCTTTTGAACTATGACTACTGAAAATTTTCAACCTGTAAAATATGAATAAATCAATTTATATTCAATAGAATACAGTTGTGACTTTATATCTATTCAGATGTGATTAAGTATATATTATGCTTTATCGATGTCGGGACCGGAAAATCCTGGGGAAGTCCCATTCCGTCTCAGTTCCGATTCTGTCTCAGTTTCATCGGGGTTTGGTTTCGGTTCCATCCCGGCTTCATTCTGATTCTGTTTCGGTTCTGTCCAAGTTTCGTCTCGGTTCTGCCCGGTTCCGTCTCGGTTTACTCCCGGTTCCATTCCGATTCCGTCCTGGTTCTGTCTCGGTTCTTCATCTCGATTTTACTCCGATTCCGTCATGATTCCGTCTCGGTTGTCTCAGTTCCGTCTCGGTTCTGTCCTGGTTCCGTCTCGGTTCCGTCCCGGTTCCGTCTCGGTTCTGTACCGGTTCCGTTTCGATTCTGCCCCAGTTCTGTATCGATTCTGACCCAGTTCCGTCTCGGTTCTGCCCCAGTTCCGTTTCGGTTCTGTCCCAGTTCCGTCTCGTTCCGAGATTTCGGAAAAGCATATTATTCATCGACAATATACTCTTTAAATCATGCCCAGCATCTTCTTTATGTTCATAATCTATTGATTTTGAATCTATAATTGATTTTGACTTTAACGATTAAAGGAATTCAATCTCATAACTTTATCAGATTTAATTTAATTAATTGATTAAAATTGCTTATTGAATCTAATCATATCGTAGTTTGTATTAGAGTCAATTACTTCATCAAGTAATAATTTAATAGGTCAAAATGTTAATCTCAACAAAATTTATTGACTGTCGAATACCATAACAACGAGCATCATCATCATCATCATAATCATTTTCACATGCATTCAATAGCAGCTCAAATCTGACATGTATGGAGGAAATGATTTTACATGATGACATGAAAATTGAATTCAGAAGGTCAAAAACTGATTTTTTTTTTATGAACGTGCTGTGTCGTGTCATCTGTCAATTGATGGTAAAATTGTTAGAATTCGTGTGATAACAAGTCATGGATTTATGTGAATTTGAAATCACAACAAGAATTTTTTTTTTGGCTTTTGATTAAAAACTAGCCAGCATCGGTATTTGCACATGAATTTGATGGTGCTGGCTACATAAATATTTTTTTTATGCTACGCAAAATTCAACAGCTCTAAAATACACGACACTTTTCGCAATTTTTGCGCCTATAGACACATTATTATTATTATCATTTTGCATGCATACTACATGCTGCCTTTCTCTCGCTCATTCCTCATATGTATGAATGTATTTTATTGTATTTCATATTATTCAAGTATTGTTATCAACTCTTCACTCAATTCCGTTTATAATAGAGTTCGCATTCATTATTATCGCTATCAATGAGTGTGAATGATAAACAGAACTGCCAGATATTCAGCTTTTTATATATACATATTTGGGGGGGATGAGAGAATATGGAGACATGATATTTGTACAAATGTCGACTTTCAATCGTTCTTCTCTCGTCTCTTTACCCAAAATAAAAAAATGAATTTGTATGTACTGAATGTGTGGATGTTTACATGCACACTCCTCTCATGCTTTGCTTACTTCAGCACAAAATTTTATTTTTATTTTTTTATTAAATTTTATATATATATTCACGCCGTACAAATATGCTGAGATGATGACTTTTATATCGGAACTTGATCGAAGCTCAAAGTCAATTAATATTTTTGTACTTCATGTGAAATTTGAGTCTATGTCGAGCTCTATTCTATATAGTATCTATGGGAAATCGCTCTAGAAGAAAGTACGCGTTCAATATGTTGGAACACGTTGGACATAAGAGGACTACTCACTGAATAAGCTCAGTGAGTACTGAGTGACCTAAGTGAGTTCTGAGTGACCTCAGTGAGCATTGAGTGCCCTTAGTAAATACTGAATGACTTCAGTGAGTACCAAGTAACTAAGTGAGTACTGAGCGATCTCACTGTGTGCTGCATGACCTCAGTGAGTATTGACTGACCTCATTGAGTATCGACTGACCTCAGTGAGTACAGAGAATGACTCTGTGAGTACCGAATGACTCAGTAACTAGCTAACGATCTAGTGTCTATTGATACAGATTCTAAGTTTGGAGTCTATTCCTTCTTCAATCCTGCAAACTCTGTCTTATGTATATATTTAGTATATTTGAGTATGCTCATTTTTAAGTCTGAAAAATTTCTCTCATTTCAAGTCAATCAGACCAAAATCACTTGCTATAGTCATGCTCAAGCAATAATTAACACCTAGAACGTTTCTCAAAAATATTAATCTGCTAATTGAAATTCAGTGTGCTGACTGATATTTTGTGGAATAAATCATTATCGATGTCCAAACTTAATCTATTATTTTGAACCCTTTTTGAACTCATTTTGTACTGATTGATAGCATTTATAGATTAAATATTACGTGAACAAAGCAAAATCGTTAACAATAACAGGAAATGAGTATTTTTTATGGACATCGTAAAAGAGTGAGTTGATAATTCCCGAGTAGTAAGTGGCGATTGCTTGGTTGCTAATCAAAAGCTTCATAAATTGGCTGTACTTATTCAAGTAGAGTAGTGTCGGGCAAGCTGTTTGCCACAGCATGTTCTGTGAAGGATTGGGAAGGCATAGTCAGAGTGAGCCGAAGGGCAATAAAAAGTTGTCCAGCACTATGACATGGTTCATTAGCACTTCACAAACTTATTGAGTAAGACAATAGAAGGAATTTTACGAGTTCTATGCATGAAATCCAGCAAATTGGATTATGAAGTTACTATTATTTCCGGAACTCCTATCGCAGTAGTGGACATTCTTTTATTTTTCGCGGATCAACTTGATGTTAAGTCCAAGTTAAGCCTTGGCACAGTTCATTACATTTTGAGTGTATCGCGGCACACAGGTTGTCCATCACTTCCCTATTCCATCAATTTCTGCAACATTTGACTCCAAACCACACATTTTCTACTCCAAAATGTTAAATTACTTCATCTTAATCCCTTAAATATATTCAAAATATTCCATCGACGGTGTGAACACATCCATCCACTCCTCTATCCCCAAACTAGTTTTAATTCCAAAATTAAAAACATTTTTTTTTTATTATTTTTTTTATTCTCTATTTTTCCAGCAATCGTTGTTGTTTTGTGTCATTTTTTTTTTTGTTTGCGAGTCTCTCAGAGAAGTCTCATTGTGTGGATTATAAACACATTTGTTGACAAAGGTAAAAAAGAATAAGCGAGAACAAAATAACAAAAACATCAACAGCAAAGCATTTTAAAGCCGGTCTCAATGAAAAAAAAAAAAAAAATGATAATCAAAACTCTTTTGTGTATTGGCTGTTGCTGTTGAGCTGTATATGTTCTCTCATACTTAATTGCAGTATCGCTTTTTCTTCTTGCTTATGAATTTTAGAATATAGAGAGTCGGAAAGATTAATTCGAAGGTCAGTTTGTGCTCAGCATTTGATTGAAAATCATCTAAAGTATGGCGTGTAAAGGTACAAGAAGGAACAAAAAAAAATGAAAATTTCATTTTAATTCAAAAAAGGATTAAGCAAAAAATTCAATAAATTTAGGTAAGCGATGCGGAAAGGGTCCCGGATATCCAACACCGATGTGGGCGTATGAGAACGGTCCAAGGGAGAAGCTCTTATACGTTACAACAATTCAACCAAATTTAGAGAATGAACAGGGAGATTATCTCTCTGCTGTTGATGTCGATCCAGAGAGTGAAACTTACAGTCAAGTAATTCATCGTGAATATGCTGGCAAAAGTGGTCAGGAATTTCATCATATTGGTTGGAATACATGCTCAAGTTGCTTTTTTGTCGATTCCGAATGTACCGATGTACCAGTTAGAGATAAACTTGTGCTGCCATGTCTCATTTCTGATTCAGTGTAAGTACTACGACACAACAACATAGAAAATAATTCTCAAAAAATTTCTCTAGGATCATATTTTTGTGCTCTCATTCCACCACCATCACTCCACATTCATTTCTCTTTCTTTTCATGTGCTCTAATGCGAAATACTGCAATGACAATGATAATAACAATGATTTTTCATATGCTCATTATAATGTCACGTCCTTATTCGCTCTATTTCTCATATTATAACAACAATACTAATATCTATTTATATACATGGATATTGTGGATTGTTCATTAGTGATGCCGTTAAGAAATTGAGGTTTTAGGGTTAGGAGAGAATTTCTGTGTCTAAAACCAACCTGATACAGAGCTCTAAATATAAAGATTGTTGTTTTATTGACGTCCATGACGGATTCTAATCCCAGAATAACGTGGAATCTCGGGGCTAATGTGCATGCATCCTCGGGGGTAAATGTGGTTTGAGGTTCATTTATCCTCGGGGTTGAGGTGCATGTATCCTCCGGGTTGAGGTACATTTATCCTCGGGGTTGAGGTGCATGTATTCTCCGGGTTGAGATGCATGTATACTCCTGGTTGAGGTGTATGCATACTCCTGGTTGAGGTGTATGCATACTCCTGGTTGAGGTATATGCATAATCCATACTCCTGGTTGAGGTGGATGCATACTCCGGGTTGAGTTGCATGCATACTTCGGGTTGAGTTGCATGCATACTCCGGGTTGAGGAGTATACATACTCCGGGTTGAGGTGCATATATCCTCCGGGTTGCATTCATACACCGGAATATTCTAGGTTGAGGTGCATGCATACTCCGGTTTGAGGTGGTTCATGAATCATAGAGTACACCCTCCTTTTAGACGTCATTAATGAACGACCCCAAATGCTAACATATTTATTTGTACAAGCAGTTATATCTTCGATGTTGGACAAGATCCAAAACGTCCAAAATTACATAAGATTATCGATGGTGAAGTTTTACGAAAGAATAATTGTTCAGCACCACATACGTCTCATTGCCTTCCATCTGGCAACGTTATGATATCAACGATGGGAGATAAGGATGGTAATTCTAAAGGAGAATTTGTCTTACTTGATGGTACAACATTTGAATTTACTGGTACATGGACGGTTGGTGAGACAGCAATTGGTGGATATGATTATTGGTATCAGCCGTATTTTAATGTTATGTGCTCAAGTGAATGGGGTGCACCAAAACTCTGGAGACGTGGTTTTCATCCCGACGATGTTAAATCTGAAGTAGATTATGGAAGACGTATAAATGTTTATGCATGGAACGAGAGGAAATTAATCGATACTATACATTTAGGAGATGAAGGTGAGATGGAAGGAAGGAACATTTTCTTTGTTTTTCTGTTGATAAAGTTTTTCGATTATAAATTATACAACACACACACACATATTTTTTGTTACAGGAATTGCTCCATTGGAAATACGCTTCATGCATGATCCCAAACGATGCGAGGGTTTCGTTGGCACAGCACTTTTTGCAAAAGTTTTCCGTTTCTATAAGAAAAATCCATCAGATGAGAAGTTTACGGTTGAGAAAGTTATTGATGTACCATCTAAGAAAGTTGATGGATGGATTTTGCCTGAAATGAATGGATTGATGACAGACATCATCTTGTCTCTAGACGATCGTTTCATCTATTTTAGCTGTTGGTTTCATGGTGATGTAAGACAATATGATATTAGTGATCCAGCAAATCCAAAACTTGTCGGTCAAGTCTTTCTCGGTGGCTTAATATTGAATGATTCGGGTATAAAAGTTATTGAAGATACAGAATTGACAGAACAGCCATCACCCGTTGAAATTAAAGGACGTAGACTATGTGGTGGTCCACAAATGTTACAATTGAGTTTAGATGGAAAGAGATTGTATGTCAGTTCATCCTTATTCTCTCCATGGGATAAACAATTCTATCCTGATATGGTAAAGAATGGCGGTACGATTGTCCAGCTTGATGTCGATACTGTAAATGGTGGAATGAAGATTAATGAAAATTTCCTTGTTGATTTTGGAAAGGAACCAAATGGACCGAGTTTACCACATGAAATGCGCTATCCAGGCGGTGATTGCTCGTCAGACATTTGGCTGGTTGAGGAGGATGAAGAAAAGTGAGCAGTTACTTAAGTTTTTTGTACTTTATTTTTCATACCTTCATCTTCTGTGCAATAAAATTACAACTTTTTATATAAAATTTAAAAATTTCTTTATCAATCTTAACAGTTAATAGGTTTTATTGGTAAAATTTGGTTCCATGCCTTCTTGGATGATTATAGATTTGGCAGCCTGAGCTACACAAATCCGCTGATCCTCTTTTATTCAAGAGTCGGACGGATTCCGGGAGTCGATCTCCACCCGGATGACAAAACTCGACATTGTCCGACTCCAAATTGGAGTCCTGCCCGAGAAACAAATAAAGAAGGTTCCTCCATGGAGCTTTTAAGGCATCAAATGGAAACCTCTTCCATTTGGATCACATGATCCATATGACGTCCATATAGCTGCCAAAACTAGGTGACTTCTATTTAGTGTTAATAACAGAGTTTGAAGTCGAGTCGACCCGAAAAAAAAGCCGAGTCGACCCGAAAAAAGCCGAGTCGACCCGAAGCTGACTTTGTTTGAGTCGATTCGAGTCGACTTTAACCTTATCGACTTCGAGCTCTAATTAATAAATGCCTTAAAAGCTTCGTGGCGAACCCTTCTTCATTTGTGTCGCTCAGTCAGGATTCAATTTTGCAGTCCGAATAAGTTGGAATAAGTGGTCCGAGTGGAGTCCAATTGAAGTCCGACTCCCAGAGTCCTCCCAACTCTGTATTTACTCTCACTATGTCTTACATCATTCCTTATATCATGTCACTTAGGTAAGCATAGCAGAAGGAAAATTTGTAATCTTTCGATGGTGACAAAAGACATGTAAAGGAAATTTTCTACTTCACAAAATTTTTCCGTATTATGAACATAATGTAAATAAATATAATATGGAGACTTCATCCAAGTAAACAGGCAGAATAGATAGGATTTTTTTCAAAACGACAGGCACAAAAATTTTTCATTTTTTTTTTCTTTTGACATTTCTTTGTTCTTACATTAATTTTATATATATTTTATTATTATTATTATTATTATTATTATTATTATTATTATTACATATAAAGTAAAAGGGAAAAATTTGAACTAATCTTTTAGGTATATTAAGGATATTTACTTATTGTTCAGTATTTTTTTTTTGGTGTATGTGAGTGTTTTCATGATGATGATATAAAATAATCAGCTTAACATAACTAACATTAAATACATATAATAAAGAATTTTATTGGGATCAGAGTTGGAATCTTGGGTATTGACATATGAGGGAAATGAGATTGTCTTGGATTGGCAGTGATTTGGATGTTCTTGAAATATGTAGATAGATAGACAATAACTGGACCAAACTAGAATTTGGTACAGAATTTTTTTGATTTTATAGTCAAATGAGAGAATTTATAGTGAAAATTAGGTAACATAACCTACAAAGAGCATGCTTAGTGTTACCAAAGTAGACTCTTGAGTATGCTAAGGAGCCGCTAAGCATGATCTTTGCGTTTTAGAGTCAGAAGGTATACAAAGATAATACTTGGTTAGTTAAAAGTATGTCTTGCAGTTTGGGAGTATACTCTTAGAGTATAGAACTCCGATATTCATGAGTGAACTACAAATTGTAGCCAAAACAATGCAAAATACCAACTTTGCTGGTATCTAAAGTTGATTCTATAAATAGTAATATAATTTAGGATTTTTTGAGATATTTTAGCATGATCTCTAAGATGTATACTACAGTATACGCTTTAGGGTATACTTTAGTATACTATAGAAAGTATACTTTATTATACTATAGATAGTATACTTTAGTATACTATAGTAAGTATACTTAAGTATACTATGGTATACTCTATTGGGTATACTTTAGTATACATTAGATCTCAAAGCAAAGTAAATTCTGGATTAAGTCTTACATTTGCTAAATCATCTCCAACACTTCAATCCCAAGCTACCAACTCTGCCTTGGATATAAAGTATTACTCTATTTTTATTCTGGTCCTAACTTAATATATTGTATCTATCATGTATGATTTTCTATGGAGAAAAGAGATTACATAAGTAGCATTAAACTTATACTTTTGTTTCATACTTATTTTTTTTTGGTTTTATCATGCCTCTACAGGTTGTCATGTTGTTTAAATATAAATGATGTATAATAATGTTAAAAAATGGTAATAATTCTTATGATTAATGATTGTCGTCATTTTTTTGATCAAAAAAATATAAAAAAAGTAACTTTTACTTAAAACTTATTCATGCTAGCATCTTATTCAAAATGATCAGGACCAATACAGTTGCCAATTGACGGACATTTAAAGATATCTTTAGTGCAATTTAATGATCCGCATTTTGGTTTCTTTTCCTTTTTTGGCTCCTCTTTTGGTATTTCCTCCTCGGCAGGCTTCTCATCAGCATTTTTGTCTGTCTCATCAGCATTCTCAACTTTGGGTGTTTCCAATAGCTGTAATTCCTCTTCCTTACCAACCTTTGCTTCAATATCCTCTTCGACAACTGGGGCGGGCTCTTGTGCCTTCAATTCTAAGTACAACTCAATAATGACGATAAAGAAGTAGACATGTAGAGCGATATATAAGATGAGTGCGATCAAGAAAATCAGGTACATTGATTCAAAAATAGCACAATGAAAGAATGGTTTGCCGGAGGTACAACGTAAATAAATCGTATATGCTGTCAAGGCAATGATGCTTAAAATGGCAATTGGTTGATAAATGAGCCACCATAAAACACGCTTTCGGTTCGCCTACAATTTTCCATAGTCGATAAAAAAAAAGGGAGAGAAAAAGAAGATGAAGAAAATTAAATAAAAGAAATTTAATCAATTTGATCCATGATCATTAAAGTGGAAGTGACTCTGTCTTCGATTCATTAATAAGCTAAGTTATGCGTTAAATTCATTAGTCATTAAAATGAATAAAAGAAGAGATGAACTGAAGGTCAAATACTGCATTTGAACTTACACATAATGATCCGCATACTAATAGAAGTGATGCAATAACGCCATAGAACGATGCAACTAATGCAAACAGCACAATCGGAAATGCAAGTGATGATGTATTGATCTCATTGATATATGAACCAAAATACTGACGCCTATCCTCTGATGGCGGTAAATTGAACAATAGCACAAGTTCAACATCCAAAATTAGATAGATAAAATTGGCAAATGCTGATAGATATCCAATGGTAACACCGCCAGCTTTTAAATCTGAACAACCGAAAAATGTCTTGATGCGCGCCATTTTTAAACTGTTTATGTTTTATTCGTTATTATATCTAAAATATATATTTAAAGCACACGCGAGTAGCTCTATGAACACTGTACACAAAATGTCTATTTTTTAAGTTAATTAATATTCTTAGATCGTATGCCTGTGGCTGTACATAGAATTCTTAAATAATAATATCCAGAATTATCCACAAAAAATAAGAGTAGCTTCTCTAAAATGTCACGCTTCACATCCAATCTCGAAGTCAAAAACACAACTGAACTCTTAGCGTTCCGAATTTTTTCTAACTGACTGTTAACACATTAAAGTAAAAAAATGAAACAACAACAACAATGTTTTCTCTGTGACGGTTACAAAACATTAATGGTTCAGTGAAAAACATAAAGAGGGGAGTGTTCTTGTGTTAGGTAATTAAATTCTTTTTTTTTTTACTCGGACGGGCAATTAAGTGTAGGTAGAAATTACATATCTGATTTAAGTTTTTTTATTTTATTTTGACTATTAATTACAGTAGATTTATTCATATGATGATTATGCGATGTTCTTTATGTGATTTTTTTATTTATTGCTA